>NW_027470638.1:0-34900 GCF_051020765.1 Lasioglossum baleicum | reverse complement strand
AAATGTATCAAACTGGAGCAAATGAATTATTTGCACAAGAATATGTAAGTTACCGAAATAAGAATATTTATTATTTGTTTTCAAAATTTTTATTTTTCAGAGTGCTGATCCTTGGTGGAAATCAAATTTTTTCATTTCACAGCCTGTATTATTTGGTACATGGGATGGAGTATTTACATCTTGTCTAATTAATATTTTTGGAGTTATTGTCTTTTTAAGAGCAGGATGGATAGTGGGTCAAGCTGGTATTCTTAATGCTGTATTAATAATTTTGTGTACAGGTAATAATGATTGTATTTGTGTTAACAAATGATGATTGAGTTTTACAGTTTAAAGGAATTAAAGATTTCATTGTTATTTCAGTATGTATTGCACTAATAACTGTATTGTCTGCTGTGGGAATATGTGAAAGATGTCGTGTAGAGAGTGGTGGGGTTTACTTTCTATTGTCACATGTATTAGGATCAAGATTTGGTGGATCTATTGGACTGCTATATTGTTTTGGTCAGGTGGGACAATTTGTATAGCAATAATACTTAGAATATTACTTTAAAACTCTCTTTAGGCGGTGGGCTGTGCTCTAAATGTTCTAGGGTTTGGAGAATCTATGGCTGGTCTTGTGGGTTTAGAGTCTGCATGGGCAGAACGTGGTTTTGCTTGTGCTGCTGTTATCTTGTTATCTGTTATTAATATTGCTGGTGTCAAATGGGTTATAAAACTCCAATTTATTCTTTTACTAATTCTTTTGCTTGCCGGTGTAGACTTTATGGTTGGAAGTTTTACTCATGTGAATATTGGTAAGATGAGATAGTCCTTAATTTATGATACAAGTATCATTTCTCCTAATAATAATTTTATATACATTATAGAGGCTGGTTTTGAAGGTTGGTTGTCAGGAAATTTGAAAAATAATACTTTTACCAACTATCAAGATGGGTACAGTTGGTTTACAGTTTTTGGAGTATTCTTTCCTACTGTAACAGGTGTCTTAGCTGGAATTAATATGAGTGGAGACTTAAAACACCCATCTACTGATATTCCTAATGGCACATTGGCAGCTGTAGGAACTGGGTAAAAGTCATAGTTCATTATGTTCATATTGTTTGTGTTGTTAAAAAGTGGATCATAATTCTGTAATTTAATTTCAGGACGTTTTTGTATTTATGTTTCTCAATGTTCCTCGCGGCAACTTGCACTCGAAAGGCATTGCTTACAAATTTTATGATTGCATCAACAGTATCAGCGATTTCAGTACTGTTGCTGGCAGGTCTGTATGTATCATCATTCAGTAGTTGTTTGGGTGCAATGTATGGTACACCACGGGTTCTTCAATCTATTGCTAGTCAAAATGTTATACCTGGAATGAATTGTTTACAACGAGGAGTAGGTATAATTTTACATTTACGCATTTCTATTGTTATTTATGGTAGCAATGATAAAATAATTAATGAATTTTAGAAAGGACCAAATAAGGTACCTGTATATGCAATGTTAGTTGTTGCTGTTGTTACACTGACTTTCATCATTACTGGGCAAATTAATACTCTTGCACCAATTGTTACAATGCCTTTTCTTTTAACATATGCATGTTTGGATTATGCATATTTTGCTCTCGCACAGACATTTGATATACAATTGTCTCGAGAACAAAGATTTCGAACACAATCCCCAACATTCGATCGCGATTATGGCTCTGCAAGTAGAAACAATTCAATAACAGACACAGATAATGACTTGGATAATTTATTTCCTGAGCGAATAAGGCATAAAAATCTCATTGTAAGTATAAGTAAATTTATAATTAATAATTGTGTGATGAAGAAAATAAAAAATAGTTTTATTTATCATTTTTAGAGAAATCCCAGCCTTTCCGAAAATAACGTTTATATAGATTCTTCTCCGAGTATCGATGAGAATGGTAGTGGCACGGATAATTCTGAACGAAAAGTTCATATCCATAACAAATTAGGAAATTGGTATAGTCCTCTGTGTAATAGATGGTTTTCACTGTTAGGAGTAAGTTGGCTGTGATCCAATATTATATAAATAATTTAAACTTGATTGTAATATGAATTTATTTTATAGTGTCTTATAAAATTACTTATTATGTTTCTCGTTCATTGGGGTTATGCTATTGCTAATATCGTTGTCGTTTTCCTCGTTTGGAGTTATATTGGTCATGCTAATCCTGCAGTTAAACCAGGTGTTTCATCCGAATTTAAATTTTTTAAGTGGCTGAAAATATCGTTATTACGGATTATGGGGTAATTTTCAATAGTCTTATAATATTATTCTTCATAAAATTATTTTTTAATGTATAAAATCTACAAATTACAGAAAAAAGGTGTATGACTATGAGCAAATTGTTGTTACACCTGTACATCCTGGTGTTGAAACTTGTTCAGCTCAATTAAACGAAGAGAATGAGGACTTTGCTGGAAGAAGAAGATATCATCAAACAGCCACAGTTACAGGACAATATGTTAACGTTGATTGAATATCAGTTTTTATTGAATAATTAGGAAAAGTATTAATTGGAAATCAGATATAAATTACTTGAACGGAAGGAATTGTATAGGAATCAAATTACCATTATATTTTAAAATAGGGTAAAATAGGAAGAAGAGCGTGTAATTTGTAACGTTATTGATCGCACAAAACTAGTCTAACTGAGAACATTTCATATCTGAGGTACAATAAACTTTTTATACGATATCATGTAATAACTTTAACAGCACTAATATTTGAACAAGGAAAAAGAATACAAAATACTTTATACCGAACAACTAAATAATAAAGTCATATGACATTTTGTACTAGTTTATTCGATGTAGACACGGGTGAAATGCCATACTGCCAGAAGCATTTCTAAAATGGAGGGTCCATATATTTAATGAATTATTTTAAGAACTATTTCTTATGACGTGAGATTATTTATTTAGAGTCCTTATAATTTTTAGTTAGGACTAAATTGTAATATTTTACTTATCATATGGAGGTATTAAACAAGGAAGAAGATTATAAATATCATACAATTTATAACAAATACTCTGTAAATATGTAGTGATAACATATTTATATGCTATTTAACATTTTTATAAATGTTGCTACAAAGATGAGTATATTATTAATAAAATATACATATAAATTAACAAACAAAACGTGACTTTTTATTTTAATCCAATTTTGTTCCATTACCTCTTTTTTTTTAATGGTTTTAAATTATTAAAAAATATATATAATGAGCAATAAAAAATTAATTGAAATATAACAATTGCAAGTTTTTATTAATCTACACTTTATATACATTTATACTTTGGCCAAATTGAAACGTGAAATGAAACAAGTTATTTGTTTATTGTTTAAATTTTTTCAAATGCACTACTCTAATTAATTGAGAGTATACAATTTTATATATACGTTTTAAAATTTTTCGATTTAAACTATATTTAAAAATTTTCCAATATCACTGTGTCGTATATAATTTTATACTAATATTTTTTATCGATAAAGCACAAAATAAAACACAACTTGCTAGAAATAAAAATTCCAATTTTTATTTGTACGTTTAAATACATTTCCGGTTTAGCCGTGCATCGACGTACGTAGTACTTGACGAATAAAGTTGTTCGAAAGTACGAACAGTGTCTGGTTATTTCGTGTTAGCTATTAATTTATTTTATCTCCGTAACTTAAGGTAAGATCTCTTATTTTACTTTTGATAGCATTAAAATCATTGTGTCACAGCATAGTCGCACTATAGTTCTTTATCTAATTAATTCGCGATTCATACTTTGAGAATAGTGATCCAACGTGAAATTGTCTATGTATACGAAAATATACATTGCAGTGACATATTGTCTTTGCAATCAATTAATTCTATTAGTTGACGCGGGAAAATTGAATTTAGTCTTACGTTTGGAATTTATTCACACACAATTTCCTGCATTTTCAACTTTGTTTTTTGTTAATCGTAACAACTTTGTACTAACCTTTGCATGCAGTGAATTACGCCATACTTAATAACTGTCTATATACATACACGATACATTTCATATGTCTAGTTAATTAATTACTAAATCATCTAAATATAAATATTTTTATTTTATCTCACAAAAATCTATATAATAAAACCGTTGAATATCTCCGAAGAAAAAGGAGAGAAATAATATTATCTGAGTTGTACGATATTCTCTACGAAGAATAGTAGAATAATTAGTAGAATAGTAGAATAGTTTCAGTGAATTATATCGTTTACTCTCGATTTAATCGAAAAGGATCCATTTTAACCAAATCGTTCGTTTTCAGGTTACGAGTGTAATTCACACTTATTTATTCGAATGTCCCACGGCTGGGGATTATGTTTCGTCCATGCTTCTGCATACACGGCGGGCTATTAATCGCTCCAGATTCAGCAAGTACTGGCGGCCGGCTAAACCCGCGGTGAGAGCTTCGGAAGCCAGGAGGTTCGTGGTGATCTCGTGGCCAACCGCGATGGTTAACCTTCCTCCGCGCGGCAGCCTCTTAGGCGGTTGTGTTAAAATCCTCTAGGGCGTCAGAATGCGAGGTAATTAGTTGCACTATATGAATGTCTATTCCTAATAACTGCATCTGGCGTTTGATTATTTAAAATATAAGATATTAAAAGTACACGGAATAAACATGTTTTTTAATAATATTCTTCTCTGATTTTAGATGGAGTTTCCAAGGGAATTTATTGACTTGAGTAATGAGCACGCGAGAAGAACATAGGCGTTACGAACTGATTCCGGTAAAACACTATGGATAAATATAGTATATGTTTCCGTGGGAGAGAATAATTTATAAAATAGCAGCGAAACTGTATTCAGTTATCAAGGATAGCCACTTGATTAATACTGCTTCGTATTGTTTCTCTTATAAATAGCATGGTTGCTTCGGCGCCATATGGCCTACAGCATGATTGCTTACATTACTAACCTGCCGTAGTAGTAAAATAAACATTGAATAATGTCTGTTTCAATTGCCTCTTATTAAATTGCACTTCCACTGATAAATATCGAGCTTGATGAAATCGATGAGAGTAAGACTACCTGATTACGTTTGTGCGATAATTATCATTGGTTGACTTTTGTCGTTAAACATGTACAACTCGCGTACAACAATGCATTGGAACAAATATTTTACAGTTTTATCATTAACTTACTTGTTTTCAAATGGGAAAAATTACAAGCTTCGATATCATACTTCTTCTGCAAGCACCACAATCCAATAGTAGTTACGTAAATTTCAAATTCATTCCGCACATTACGACTGTCCTTTTCGACCATCTTTCCGAAGTACGCGGAGGCAAACTTTTATTACGGCACGACATATGATATTCCTTTCGAGAAGTATTATCGAAAATTTATTCAAAGGGGTCATTGTGTATACATTGAGTGGGCAAGGTTCACGTAAACGGGTCGTTTTATCCGGGTGCCGCCGGAAAAGCGAGAGGGCGAGTTCTTAACAAGTCCCAGGAACAAGAAGCCTTTGCCGAAGCAAAAAGTTCCCACCGACCTAGAACCCTGGCAAACCTGCAACCGGTGGAAACCGTCGACTTTTCCTCAGCGATCTGATTTCATTTTCATCGAAGCCGCTTTTGCAAAATTTTTAATGCACGAGTCGAATATTCACGGATGATCTTCGCGAGATACCTTACATCTTATGCGGATATCTGTTTCAAGTAGTATCGTAATCGAATTCCGTTTCTAATCTCGACATTGCGAGAATAAATAAATCCATTCTTGTTACTGATTTAAGGTATATCAAAGGTTTCTTTATATGGAAGATCACTGTGTAGGATTACGTAGCCTGTATTTGCTTATCCCCTGTACACCTTGTTCGATTGTTGTTCAGGATTGTAAGGGAGTTGATCGAGCGAAAAATCTACATATTGGGTTTGCGAACAAGCGGAGGCTTAACGTGATCGAATAAAAACATGCAATATCGGAGAGACAGCAGGAAAGTTCAGGTAGAAGTTTCGTTTACAATAGAAGATAATCCTTGCGAATATTTTCAGGGGTACGAGATTATTCTTCCGCAAGCACATACTTAGTCTCTGGAAACTTTGTTCATGTACCAGAAGGAAATACGCAAGCCGTGGAAGCATAGACCGTGGACGCTTGGTCGAACCGAAACGGAACAGCGTCGAGAACGACACCTGCAACTGTGAGTCTTCGAAATTTGCCAAGAACCCGAGAGAGTTGCGACCTCGACCAACCCTTGCGCGACCCATCCAATTCTCTCTCGGAGCCGACGCATTCCAGCTCGCACGATCGGCACCCTCACCCCCTCCGGTCTCCTCTCGAGATAAGAAGAAACTACTTCATCCCGTCCGGCCGCTTCTGGCGGGCGACTAGGTGTCAGGCCGACGGGGTTGGAGGGACGCTAGCGTAGGTGGAGGCGTACGGTGACGCCGGGTGACGGTTTCGAGTGGCGGCCAGGCGGGAGGGTTAAAAAGGGGGTTGTTCGTCGACGCCGGGCGTCGAGCGGGACGTCTGGTGGGGCGCGGACGGCCGGAGGGGTGTGGAGGGGTGCCGGTGTTCGCCGGTGTGGGATCCTAGTCGGATGCCGGATCCGCGGTGGAAACTTCAGTGCGCGATCAACCACCGACGTGTGTTTACGGTCGGAGCTCCAGCGGAAGCTGCGAGGCCTGGCTGCTGCGGGGGGTGAGAATCTTTTCCTTCACTTCACGCCTTTTTATTACCGCTCGCATTCCCGCTAGCATCTCTTTCACCCTTCGAGGATCGCTCGTGATTTATCATCATCGTGGTCGCGCGTTCGATCGGACCCATCGAGATCCGGTGATAGCGATCGAGAAGGTGGAGGTTGTCGCTGGTGGGTTGAGTTAGTTTTCCTCGGAGCAGCCGTGAGAGTGAACGCTGGATTGTTGGGGCTGTTCGGGAAGGAAGGGTGAATTGTTGGTGGAACGCGGAGAATCGCCACGTGTCCTCGAGGCCGGGCCTGCGTGCGGGCTGGCTCGTTAGAGAGCATTTCGACTGGGAATTTCGGCGATCCTCCAACGTTCGGCCGGATACTGCTCCTGGTTGCTTGATCACCACGTCGAAATTGATTCGCCGAGTGCCGAGTGAGCCGAGACCCACGTTCCGGCTCGGAACAGTGAATTATTATGTTTGATCGTTCCCTCTTTGGTCCGCGTGTTTCGTCACTTGCAAGTTGAATCGTGGATTTCACCGAAGTGTCTTCCTCGAGTCCCTTTGATTCCTTTGTTCACATTGGACCTCGGACTTTTCGTTATCGGTGATTCTTTCGCGACTTTGTCATCCACGTTACCGATCGAGATCATTTTTAAATCCTTCATATCGTAATCAAAATTCCAATTATGTAACGCGTGAGAGAACGATTTTACATTTTGAGTATTCCGATAAAAATACTAGCGACAAAAGAAAACGATTTAGGCATAACGAGGAAATTAGAAAAGATCGTATTAAAATGCGAGTGAATAATCCAGCTCGTGTTATAGTAAATGAAACTCACAAGAAGCTTATTCTAATTCGTCCGTTTCATAACAGATCTTCGCAGAAAATCGGCGAACACGTTTCCGACGCGGAAAGTACAAGTTGATCCTGTTTATGCACGCTCCTGCCACTTTTTATCCTTACTCGAAAACTTTTGGGTAAGTTGCCGGGAAGTTATGAAGTTCAGTGCCTGTTCAGGGTCAAGGCGTCGATATCGAGAATACAGGCGTCGTCCTGTCTCCGTGTTCCGTCCAGAGTGTCTCGAAATTTCCAAACGTATTTCGAAATCCGCTAAAACTCGCGGTGGAAAACGCATTCGTCTTGTTTATTTCGAAATAACAGACACGAGTCGATCAATGTCGCTAAGACAGCGCGCGGTTCTGTCAGGGAAATCTTGGCCGGCCTCGTGCCATCGATCTTCATACGGCAACGTCAGCGCGCGGTATTTTCGGCGAGAATTTTCCCGGAGAAAAGTTTGATTCCAATCTGTCATTTGGAACGAAGGAAATAGGTCAACCGAACTGTTTTCAAGGGGCTGTCTCTCGCGCGAAAATTCGCAGTACGTGGTAATCGTTTGAGGCCGTCGCGGGAAAAAGAAGGAAAAGCATGGAGGGGAGGAAAAAGGAGGGAAAAAGGGAGGAAAAGCGTTGGAATCACGCCCCGTTCGGGGATCGACTTCTTTTCAATCCGAGACTCGACGAGCTCTTATTGAAGATATTTAACATTTTCGCGGGATTTCTCCGATAATTGTCGCTAAACGCGCGAACGAGGGTAGCTGCGGCAGAAACGAGTTTCTATTTTAAGAAAATATACTACTCGACGATGAAACGCGTCCAGGAACGGTTTAAATGGAATCCTCGCGAATATCAGCCCGCGTTGCGTCGATCAGAGAACGCTGTATTTACTCGGAATCCTGATTTGAATTTGCATTCTGATTCGATCGAATTCCGCGAGAGTTAGACAAATTTTTCTTCGCGTTTGTAGATGGGAAACGACGATCGAGGCAAGGTTCTAACTATCTCCGGAAGCATCCCGCGAGGAGAATTGTGACGATTTGAAAAATCGATGGACAAGAGCGTAGCGCGAGCGTTGGGTTTAAACAAATTCCACGCAGAGAGAAGTTCTAATGATATTTCCTTGATGGAAGATTAAGAGACGAATACATTTGCATTTTATGGAATATTTTACTGGATCCCGTTCGGTAGATACGGCGGATCAATAATTCAGAGATTCCAGCTTAGCGCGCCTCCGCGAGCAGAATGGTTTTTGGAATTCGTCGTAAAAAAAGGAAAATACACCGGGGCCGTTTTTATTCCGAGCTATAAGAAGTTTATTTGCGGCGTAGCATCCCATAAAATGACCGTAAACCGTCACGTACAGGCGTAAAGGGGTATTTCGAAATTCTTTTTACCGTCAAAGTATCGTATACGACTGATTGCGGTGTTTAAAGTTCCATGGAAGTTGCATAAAAAATTGTTTACATTTAATCTATCCCGGCTGCATTGCATTTTAAAGCTCGCAGTAAACGTGCAGTATCTTATCTTACGAGTCAACAAGGAATTTACTTTCAAAGTAATTTTTGGTAGTTAAATTAATTGATATTCGATTGACAGGTATTTAATATAATTTTTATTTTCGGTTTGTCTATAATGTTAGAAATATTAATATTCCGAATTTAGCAGAGAATTATGATTGCTACATTACTATAAAATATTAGGACGAAGAATATCGAGTACATTAGTCTTCTTAGATAAATGATTAGGGTATTCGATATTTAATTTAAGGATCTCTAGCCTGAATTTCAGTCTTTGACTTGGAATTTTAATTCTAAATTTATTCAGAAGATTGGTTCGTCATTCTTCTTTGATAATTGGTATCTCTCGCCAAAATTTAAAAATAGAAAAGAATTGAAAGTAGTTCTTCGAAAGTTTCCCAGATTAAAATATGATTCGGTAATTCGAATTTCCTCAAAAATTGTTTCTTCGAAATTTCGCAGAAATTTATATTTTTCCCCAAGTTTCGATTAAGTTTCAATTTGAACTCTCGAGTATATATAGTATAGACATATAAACGCATTATCACAGATCTTCGAAAAATCTAAAAATTTTATATTAGAAAGATCCCTTTAAATTAAAAAAGCAATAAAAATTAAAAATATAAAAAGTTGGCTCTGTGTCTGTACAGAATCGTAACATTCATCTAATATCGAAATGACGAAAAAACAAGTCTCCAAAAACGGTTCGGAAGAAAATAATTTCCAATACAAGAAAACATAAAAACTGCGGAATTCCAAACAATGGTAGCTAGTTCCAAACAATAGAAGAAACGCGAGAAAACATTCAGAGGTTGAAAAGGGAGCCTATAAAGCACACACCACGGGAGAAAAAAAGAGAAAGACCTAAAAGAATAAAAGAGAAAACGGACAAAAAGAAAGTCTCGAATAAAGATACGAATTATAAAGAATAAAACAAACAAAAGGAATTCTTCAAAACCTAGAAAAATGGTTCAGAAAAGGTATTTTATCCTTAAACATGTGATACTAATTTAAAGCAGGATTGTAAAACACAGGGTTCACTTTCAAATAACGCGATTGATCGCAATTCATTAACCATTGATCAATTAATTACGACGTATATATTTAATTACCAATTTTCCAGCATGGTTCTCTCCATTTCTTGCTACGTACACAAACGCAACACTCTCCACAGTCAATTTCATCAATTTTCACACAAAAATTCTTCCCAATCCCCTATCGAGTTATTCCCTTTATTTACCGTACAATGAACCGAAAGAAAAATTTCCCGACTTCACCTCTCCGAGCATTACTATAAATTTTTCTCGCGGGTAAAAGGAAGATCCATCGAACATCTTCCTCGCGTAAAACAATCTCGGGACGTTCACTGGCCCATACCAGAATCATCTCGCAAATTCTCCCGCTGCTCCTAAAACCAACTACCCCATCGCCAAACTTTACCTTCCTGGTTTTTACCGCGCTCACTTAACCAACTCGGTGAGAAGCAAAAGACATTCCCGAAAAGGACCCATAATAAAATCTCTTCTTCCGACGTTCCGGGGCCAGATTGCCAGAAAAAAAAAAACGCCGCGATTCTTGTGCACGTTCAATGTCAAGGTGATCGAGTAAGGGGTGGTATCCGGGAGAGACTTTCTCCTAGAGGACCAGTTAAAAAAGGTTTAAACGGTCTAGGGTCAGATTACCAGGAAAAACGTCTACTTTTCTCGAAAGATTAATTTATGCCGCGTGCGCTTTCAGTGTCAAGGTGACCGGTGATGAAGTAAGGGGGTGGGATCCGCAACGCAGGAGCATTGGGAACTCCTCCGGGTAAGAACGCGAGGAACGCGGTGCTACGGGGTGTGCAGCGGTGGTGCCGGTTTGCGGTGGAACACGTAACCCACACTAACGGCGCCGTTGGAGTGGCGTAAAAGTGGTGGTGACGTGGCCGTAGTAGTAGTAGTGGCGGTAGTAGTAGTAATAGTAGTACGATAGTGGGTACAACGGTATGTCTGGCGAGTTCATGAATGAACGACCACTTCGCTTTCGCGCGAACGCTAATGGGCTTCCTTTCTCGCGCGCCCAACTACCCCTCGTGTTTTTGTTACGCCGGTGGTACCGGGCACCTGTTACCAGGATAACGAATCGCCGTTTCGATGATGTCGGCTGACGATGGCGCCTACGTCGCGGCGATTAATTCTTTTTCGAATGATCGGACCAGCGAGGGCCGTCGGCGATCATTCGGGCCCGGGGTTCGAGAAATATGGTATTTTTCCCAACGATCGTGGGATTTTTGGTCGCGGTGATCGGTCCAGCGTTAGATTAAAAAGATTTATGGCTGTTTTGTTATCCTCCGGTCGATTCGACCGGACTTGTTCGGCTTTCCGCTGGTTTCGATACGAGGTCTTGCGGTGTGCGCGGATGTGTCGGTTCGGATATTTGAAATATAGTTTTGTTTCGATATCCGCTCGAGTAGAATCGGGTTTACGCTGTTTCCGGAATTTTTGCGGAGATTCCGAGGGTTTAGAAAGAGTGTGATCCACGTAGCGAGGACTTTCAGATTCGATGATTGGTAATTAATAGAAAATTAATAGGATTGAGCGAGATTATGGTTGCGAAGACTTCGAGATCGTGGATCTTTTGTTTATGTCATAGATTTACGAGGAGTTTAAACGAATTTATAGAATGAATTTTTACAACAGAGACGTCACTCTTGAAGGCTGAAACGTCTAAGAGAAAATTAAAAATCGGGAATGAAAGAGTCTTGGAAATAGCATTGATCAAGCCTCGTCGAATCGAAATGAATTCCGAATATCCTGAAAGGTGCAACGCGAGGAACGCACGGTTGGGCGAGTGGAAAAAGTAACGCTCACCTGTCTTTTTGAAGTGCTGAATCATTGAAGACATCAGAAACGCTTCCGCAACGTTTCCATCTCCTCCGAGCGCGGACCCATCCCTCGCGTGTATCCCTTTTTCCGCCCCTCCGTCGTTTACCTCGTTGCACAGTAGCCCGGCAGCTCGCTAATTTCGCCTGGCCAGTTCAAACAAGGCGTCCAGTCGATCCATCCCAGCCCAATTTACTTTTCATACCCTGTTTCCACTTTTTCCCTTTTTCCTCCGCCCCTTTGACCGGCGCGCCGCTCGGTTTTTCGATCGCGTCCAACCCCCGGCCGTGTCGATCGTTGCTCACGTCTCGCGTTTTCCCCGCGATAACGAGAAATCAACCCGTTTACCCAGTTATTTATGCTGCCGAGTAAATATCCCCTTATTTTTGTATAATTATTCCCCGTGACTGGAATAATCAAACGCCACGTGCCCGATGAAAATTCCCTCTATTTCCGTGTTGCCATTCGTTCCGGGATAAACGGACTCGCCTCGCTGTTCGTCCGGGTTCTCCGAGCGATTTCGACGTTAATTCCACGTATCCCGATGAAATTCGTCGAACCTCCGCGAAATTCCCACTCGTAGACTCGTCTCGAGCTCGTAAATTCGACTCGTATTCCCCGACAGGGTGTTCCGCGGGAACAGAGAGCCGACTCGTTCTTTTTTCTTCGATCGCTGTTTCGTGAGGTATTTATACCCCGTTTTTATGCCCACTTTTACCCGATCAACAGAGAGGGTGGTTCTTTGGGTTGTTTGAAACGGGTATTGTTGAACGAGAGGGGTGTATACACGTTTCGGGTATTTGGGAAATATCGGAGAGGATGCGAAGTGTCTTCAGGGATCTTCGGGTGATTGGAGGATGAATATAGAGGATGCAACGGAGATTGCGAATATTTTTCAACGAGGTTGAAGTAAGGGATGAATTTACAGTCTCTTTTGCTTTTGTTTCGAATATTTCCGGAAAGTTGTTAATTCTCGTTTATAAATTTTATACTGTTATGTTACTAGGTTTTTTGGTATTTAATTTTACGTTGCCGGTATTCGATAATTTTGAACGAACGAGTTATAAATTTCGAAAGCGAGGTAACGATCGATTACTTTGAAATTAAGTTAGCCAGCTTAAAATATCGGAGTTGCAATCCAATAACTGTAGAAGTCCATAAATATTCTGGAACTGAAAGGTTAGATCTTCGTAGGACTTTCAATAGAGTTTACTTGAAATTTCGATATTTATTCCGGGCAAATGCGGCTTTCGAACGGGTAATCGATTACTCTTCCATATTCAAAGCCTCCAAGGGCGGGCCCTTAACGGGAAATAATTTAGATAATTTTCTCTGGGGCTGCTGCTTTCGGAACCATTGTATATACGGCCACAATGAAAATAACGAAGATGTACACACAGGATTTCACGAGCTCGTCCCAAGTGCACGTACGTTTACGATGCAAATTTTACTCCCAGCGAGATGCATATTCTCATTAATTACACGGAATTCTCGATCGAATGAATTGAAGTTGGCATCTGTTACCTCGGACAAGCAAAATTACGAAGTGCAAATATTTCTTCTTCGTATCACTGTAGTTTGTTTAACGTTGTTTTCATTCGCATAAAAATCTAGAAACTGAAGCGAGAAAATCCGAACGAAAGTATTAATTATCTCGTTTTTTTTTGTTTTTTTTTCGTTGATAGTATTCATATCTCGATAGATTACAATATTTTATCACGGATATTATCGGTCGAATCTAGGACTAATCACGCGTAGTGCAATTTCAACGAATGATTTGTAAGTTTCTTTAGAACTGGGAAAAAATTGCAGTTCTTTTTTTAAATCGAATAAATGTCCTTTTCAAAATTCGCACCGAAGCCCTTTGAATTCGCAGAAATATCGTATTCAGAAACTTTTCCCCGAAAAACTTCTATCTCCATTATTTCCATCCCCTCCCTTTTTTTATTCCTATTCACGAAATCCACCGCGGAAATTTTTCTCATTTTCTCGAAACCGCTTTTCTGCTTTTCAATATCCCATCCGATACGGTATCGAAGCCCTTCCTTTACGCCATAACAATTTACATATTTCTCTCACTATTTTCACACATATCTCGGCGAAAAGCGAAACAACTCCTTTCTACCTCCATCGCGTTTCCCGGTTCTAACGTTTTTCCTTTAAATCCCCGAATTTCTCCCGAAATCGAACGTTTATAATAATATCAGCGAAGAAAATATCGACAGCGATGTTTTTATAATTCACGAAACTAAAAGCTGCGTTATTATTCAAACTGAAGCTGAAACTGGGAAAAAAATATTTCAAACCCGTGCGGGATCGAAATCATGGACAGATTTTGTATTATTAGTGCCGGTTCCTATGAATCGACGGCAACATCGTCGAATATCCGAAACTATGCAACTTTTAACCGAAAAAACGCGCATCGGGATTGAAAAAACATTTCGGAACCGTAGAAAATTGAAATGATACGCGTATCTACGCCATTAGTGCCCGTTTTTGCGAACACCATATCGAGTTTCCGAAACTGCAACCTTGAATGGAGGAAAAACCGAGCTTAAACTGGGCTTGACGAAATATTTCAGAGAACTATGCAACTTTTAACCGAAAAAACGCACATGGGGGTTGAAAAAACATTTTAGAACGGTACAAAATCGAAATGATACATGTATCTACGCCATTAGTGCCCGTTTCCGCGAACACCATATCGAGTTTCCGAAACTGTATCCCCTGAAGGAAGAAAAGCCGAGCTTAAACCGGACTTGACTAAATAATTCAGAGAACTATGTAATTTTTAACTGAAAAAAACGTACATGGCGGTTGAAAAAACATTTTAGAACCATAAAAATTCGGAATTATACGCGTATCTACGCCATTAGTGCCTTTCTGCAATCCTCGAGGGGGGAAAAGCCGAGCTTGAACCGAACTTGACGAAATATTTCAGGGAATCGGAGTTATGGATGCATAGTTACACGGTTGGTCGGAGTTTGTATGAAGCGAGGGAAGAAGCAACACGGTCTGCCGGCGAAAATACGCGTGTCACGTTCGCATAATGATTTCCAGCCGGGGGCCCGGTGGCGTGTCGCCCGTCGGTCAATATTCAGCTCGGTTTTCGCGTAGAATGAAATTTATCGTGCAACGCGCGGCATTATCGGTTATTACGTCACGAAAGACACGTCCCGTGGACGCAGCCCGGCCGACAGTCGCGCCGAATGCATTGAGGCCGATTTGAAATATTAAATACGATATGGAGCCGAACGCAAATCACAATGCTATTATCAGCCGTGGAGTAATAATTAATTTACACGCGGAACAATACCCGGGCACGGCCGGTTTTTTCTACATCGGGCTTCTTCTTCTACCGGCCTCCATTAACGCTTTCAAACCGTTCCTGTGCTTTCGCCAACTTTCCGTTTATTCCGCTCTGGCCGGCTCGTATCATTTAGTTTGCCGCGAACGTTGTTCGCTCGAAATATCGCCACAAAGACCGTGTAAATATCGGACCGATGTATTTTCCACGCGGATAAGATTTTATTCATCCATCGCTGCCCGATACCTTTACCTCCGACCAGCTCCGCCTGTTTGTGTGTTTGCTCGCGGGTTTAATCTAGCCCGGATGTTGTTTCAGATGGGAGATTAGATGGGTGTGTTTTTGAGATAAATAAGTCTCGATTGATCAGCGGTTGAACGCGCGTTTCACCTTCTATGTTTGCTCAGGTAGGTTGATTATTGGTATAATGAACTCCGTTCGTGATCGAATGTTACTATAATTCGAATTTTTTCCAAGTTTGCGTTACAGTCAGGTCAAAACAGCGATTGTAAAGTAGAATAAACCTCTATTAACGAGGTGACATTCGACGAGGTATTTTTGCGAATAATTCCTCGAGTGGTTCACATTTTTTTTCATTTATGATAATCGTAATTTTAAATAGATTAATTATACGTGTATGTATCGAATAAGATTCGATTAATCAGTGGTTAAGGATACTTCAGATCGTAACGAGTTCGTTGAACGTTGAACGTTCGTACAGGCTGGTCGATTATCGGTATAATGAATTTGGCTCGTTTTAAGCAATTCGAAGTGTCCGAATATGGTAATACAGAGAAAAAAGACTCGATTAATTATTGGTCGAAGGGTTTGATTGAAATGATCATCAGTTGGCCCGTGTTTGTTGCTCGTCGGTGCAGTAAACTTCGGTTTGAACGCGAACGGTTATGGTAGTTCGGGGTATTGGAATATTACATGAATGCGCTTTTCAATTAAGATTCTTTTCACGGGAATGAATTTCGCATATTTGCCTATGTTCGTTAATGTCGATGAAGCGAATTTAATTCATCGCTGGCGTCTGTATGCTAATTTGCAGGGGTCGAAAAACGGACGGATAGGTTTCCGCGTTAAATGAAATTCCGCGAACCCCGATCGGGGTTGTCTTTGATCGAAACGACCCGTGATTTTCCCGAAATGTCCAGGGTGTCACTGTAAACACCGTAAAGACGGGATACCAAGATCGAAGTTGAACGTAAAGCGATTTCAAACGCTAACCGTGTGTTTATTTATCCAGATTGACCGGGCTCGCAGGACGCATTTAATTCGCCGTATTTCGCGTTAATTCAAAGTGTTGCTGTAAAAAGTATGGAAAAATCGAACAGGCCTGTATCGGAATTAAGCGAAATTTAATTAATCGGCAGCGTAAGTGTTTTTCATTGAAATGAGCTCTACACTTCCGAGGAACTTGGTATTTATTCATCTCGGCTAGCTGTTTGTGTGCTGAATTTAATTTACTCCCGGCGTTCCTACATTAATTCCACGCGATAATAGAGAAGACCGTAAAGATTGAATAGCTGTATCGGTGTTGATTAAAATTAAACTGCAACCTGGCCGCGCAGTTATTGCTTATTATAGATTAGAATAGCGGGTAACTAATCAGCCGTGACCGGTTGC
This sequence comes from Lasioglossum baleicum, assembly GCF_051020765.1. Lineage (NCBI taxonomy): Eukaryota > Metazoa > Arthropoda > Insecta > Hymenoptera > Halictidae > Lasioglossum > Lasioglossum baleicum. The sequence goes on along the minus strand of NW_027470638.1, from coordinate 18,067 downwards.
GCGATTAAATTTTAATTAACTCTTAGGAAGGACACGCGATAAAGTGTTTAACAGGGTAAATAGCTGGCAGATTTCGCGAAGAGGCTCTCCAAATAATTATTAAAATAGGCTCGGCCTGGAGTATCTTTCAAGCCACGCGAGCAATCGAGCAGAGTGTGATTGATAGCCTTATAAAGTTTAGTAACGAGGCTTCGCGAGGGATGTTTAATGAATTATTCCTTTTAATGACTCCTCCTAAAGCCGCTTCAGAGCATAATAAGCCGATAAAATTCTCGATAAAGCCTCTTCGTTTGAACTGTCTCGAGACACCGGCTCGAGATCTTCCGCGCTTCTTAACATACATTTCATTTACATAAATTATTCCCTAACAAATCCGATATATATTCCTATATCGCTGTTATTAAACCACGATGAATCTGTTTCTTAAAATTGCTATTTCCTATTTTACATCTCACAGGACACTCTCGATTATCTCAATCACCTGATTCCTAACGCTAGAATTAAATTTCACAATCATTTCTGCATCAACTAACCAATTGTGCTAGGTTTTACATCAAAAAATTGGGAGAACCGAGAATAAAAAGCCGAGAAAATTACGAAAACACGCATGAAGCATCCGGAAAATGCTTCAAAATCATGATTAATCTCGCACCATGGGAGACAGCTACGAGATCTGTGTACCTATCCGCGATGAACCTGCAACAACTGACGAGTGTTGCACGCGAGAGAGCATTGGAAACGTTGAATCCCGGGCTAATATCGCGGCTGGTATTATGGTAATAAAGACGAATGGGCCAATTAACCCCCGCAGTCGGTTAATCCCTCGCTTTATCGCGGCGCGCCCCGTCATTCTTCGGTTTTAACGATCGGTATAAGCGTTAATGCATCGATAAGTTACGCAGCCAAGGAAACGACACGATTCCACGTCGGACGTTTATAACATCGGCCCGGAATAATTATTTCGCGTACAATCGATAAATTAAACTGGTCGCTGTTATAAATCAGCCGAGAGCAGAGGTTGGACAGGGGGAGCTGTTAAGACTGCAGGGACTGGCGTTAATCGGTAATTCATACTTTCGTGTTAATTCAATCGGCGCGCCATTACGACGACGACTGCGCGGCCGGGATAATACGAAATTTATTTAATCGTCGAATCGTTGCACCGGCTACGTTTGCAATTGCCGCTGAAATATTCATCGCCCAACGGGCTGCGTTGTTTATGCGCGTCGCTTTTTCTCCCCGCCATCTTTCGCGTCTACATGACAGCAGCGGCCCTCGATCCGCCAATTTCCTCTGAAATTCGGTTCCACCAATACCATCTGTTGTGTTAGCTTGCCTGTTTATCGCGGTTAAACGAGGCGGAAAATTTCCAATGGAGATTGCGATTTGGACAATATTTATAATTTGGTAAATTTTAAGCAAGGAACTTGGAAAATTACAATATTAACTTAAACTGTATTTTACAAGTTGGTTCTTATTTTATTTTATTTATACGTGATTGATAGATCGATAGATATACAGAGTTTATGATGGTTCAGGTTATGCAGGGAATATTTGAAACCTTTTGTTACTAGGTTCGTTACTAGGCTAGCGATTTCTAACAGGCGAGTGTTGAATAAAATTCGTTTGCTCGAATACGGAATGCGTTGTTACACTGGTTTTTTATTCGCCGGTGATTGGCAGGTTAGAAAATGGGAAAATCTATAAAAATCGCGATGGTGTAGGGAATATTTGAGGTGGCCTTTTGTTGTCGGACTTCGCCCATGGTGGTTTCTAATCGGTGAATTTTGAACGAAATTCGGTTGGCTAAGTTTCGAATATCGTTTCGTTGTTTCTCCTTTATTGTTGACAGACGGAGTGGAAAACGCGTGGAACGTATAAAAACCGAAATTGCATAGAGAACATTCGAGAGAAAGGTTTTTGCCGATTGCCTTTTAAATGAATTTTGCATTAATTCGATCGATTAAATATCGAATGCTCCTTTGCCGTTCTGTTTTTTGTTACCAGAGGATTTTCAGAAGAGAAAACCTTGGGGACGATATCGAAGAGAAACGTCGGAGTTCGTAGGAAAATTTCTTCGTTCAGAGCGACGGTAATTCGAACGAAAGTTAATTTGCAAGAACGTAATACGAAGTAGAAAGTGTACTTTATCGGGTATATATCATCGTGCTTGATCTGGATGTCTGGCGAAATGTTGAAAAATTCCCTATGCCCTTCGTCATTACATTCCCTTTGGACCGCGGCGCTTATTTAGGATCAAGGGCTCGAAGTTCATTAATTAAAATTCCCCCGAGTAAATTGCAGTTACGACTGGTACTTCTATTTACAAGTTATCCATTGAAACAGCCATTCATATTATAAATATTCACCGGGACCGTATGGCGGCATCGAAATAGTTGAGGAAGTTGAACGTTTTAATTCGCCCCGGCGAGATTTCTCTAAAGTACACCCTCTTGATTTATCGGAAACCCGCATAATTCCTGTCAATTAAGAGAACCTCTAAACTCGAAATTCGTTACTCGGAAATTAATTTCATGACGGGAAGGAAAATCGCCAGAAGTTTTCGTGCCGCGTTAAATAACCACTTAGCATCGAATAACTGAACCGTGAGGATCATGAATATTTACCCTCCGCGGTTCATTTTAATTTTATATATTTCGTGGAATTTATTCGAAGCACGTCGAACATTATCTTTTTTCAACTCCCATTATTCCGGCACTTAACGTTTGCAAATATTCACGATTAATTCGGTATCATGAACAACGGACGCTATGCAAATAATCACAAAAATCTGTCTCGGCGAATTAATTTCCTTCAAATTCCAATCCTCTCGTAACTCGCTACTTTCGTGTTTTATTCCTAGTTAAAAACATCCCTGGTTTTTGCAAAACGATCCTCGAATGACAACGACGCTTAAGATTTCAATACTCGTGATTACATTTGCGATTAATCTTTTAAAACTCGAATGTCTGCAAAGTCTTCTAGAAACATTTCAAAATAATTGAAAAATTCGTCATTCCCGATACTCGATTCGTAGAATTAATTTGCTAAAAAATTACAATTCGTTATTTTCCATCACGTCTAGCGAATAACGCGATATAATACGAATACTCGCGTGAACCCTGCTGGCGGAATGAATTTTTCCAAAATTCCAATTCCCCTGGAACTCGCCCCTTTCTCTCTCCTCGCCAAGATTAGAGAACAGGATCAGAGGAGAGATCCGGGATCTCGGTAAAACAATCCTGCATTGAATCTTGCTCGACAGCAGGATCTGGATGTCTTGGACCACCCGCCAGGGACTTTTATTAGCGCGTCGGAATAGCGGAAAGCGGCTGTTAATAAGAATGACAATCGCGGCGCGATTGTTCTCGCACGACAGGGTGAATCGCGTGGCCCGTCTACGACGACAGATGTCGATTGACACTGCTCGAACCGGATACCGGCTACGGGCTAGGGTGGAACAAAAGTTTTTCGTGCTCTCGTCCAGACAAAAGCCTCCCACTTGCCTTTTCGGATATACTTTCAGCCACTCACCCCCGCGGCTGATTCCCTTCTTCTGTTCATTCCACGTCCCGGCCGAGGGAAAGTAGGAATTCTCGGAAGTCCCTCCACCTTTTCTTTCCTCTTGCCTCTCTCTCTCTCCTACCTTTTCTTCTCTCTTCGGCTTCTGGCTCCGCTTTCACCCTTTCCCACAGGGAACTCGGCTCCCGATGGAACTCGAGTGGCACTCGTATCGAGTCGATGGCTGGCAGGACGAGATTGATAGGAAAGATCACGATGATATCGATGACGAACACAACCGGGTTGGGGGAAGATCGATGCCGGAAGTATCTTTGTGCAGTGGGAACGGTTTTATCGGGGGACGTCGAACCATCGTCGCGAGATGGAATATTCGACGGAGTTGCGGTTTCGCGAATTTACGACCGGCTCCTATCTTCCTTCGTTTCCCTGCGCGCGTTATTTTTCGCCCCAGTCATCGTTCCCAGCGAATTTTTTCCCATCCCGATGGGACTTTTTCGCCGGTTGCAATCGGCGATTCGTTCGGTGGATTTAATCGAATGGAATTGCGCTGATCGGACGGGCACAATTTAGGCGATTCGAAATTATTTCAAGCTTGAGGAATATCGGAAATGCTCGGCTATCGAGCGATTGGAAGTGGAGATTGCGTTAAATAGAAAACGCGATAATGGAGAATTATTAAATATGACAGAGGTTGGCTGGAGTTTAACGGGTGTGTTTTGATATTAATGGAAGAACGGCGATCTAGCCGTGTTTGCAAATGGCTTCGGCGAAATTTTCGTTAGCGGGGAATAAATCCCGGCGCAAATCGCGCCGGAGAATCCTCAATATGGCGGCTTAATAACGTTGAAGACCATCTAACGCCATTAAATTCAGCGTAAAACTAACTGGGAGGAATTAACGCGGTCGCTTTAACAGAAACCAAAATCCCCTCTGGGAAGTTTACTCTGAGTCTCGATGTTGCCTCAAAATTCGGCGGTGAGGTGCGGAAAATAGAATACAAATATCGCGTTACAGAGATTAACGCGATTCTTTTCAAAACTCGTTCAAGATGAATTTACAAACGGTACCGTTTGTAACGAATGTGAAAATTCCGCGGATAAATTAAGAAGAAAAACGGTGGAAAAGCAGAGGAGAGGGAAATCGACGCGGTAAGCGTAGAAACGAGCGGAAATGCAGGAAGCAAAGCCGTATCTGTAAAGGGAAAGGAATAAAAGGAGATAAATTCTAATAAGAAGTGCGTCGAGCAACAGCCCGGCCATGACAGCCTGATAACGCCGAAGACCATTAAACGGCATTAAATTCAGCATGAAACTAACGGACAGGGAGAATTAACGCGGCGCGTTTTAAAAGGGAACGAAAAATAATGATCTTTCTTTCTTTGCGATTCTCCCTGGGCGCTCGCCCGTACTCGAGTCGTTCCGCGGGCTTATTACAATTTTTCGTTTGAGATATCCACTTAATTGACTCCGCGTGAACGGATTGAGAAGAAAACGCGGAGAGAGAGAGGGAGAGAGAGAGAGAGGGGATCCGGAGGAGAGGACGCGGTAAAGGGGTATGAGAGTAAGTGGCGGAGAGGCGGTTGGGGGTCTCCATTATCGTAATTAATACCATTACAATTAACGCGGCAGAGACGTCGGTACGCTCGTCGGGCTGGCTTGGATTCCTTTTACTGCACTTTTATCGCGACCAAGCTTTTCCGGCTACGTAACGAGCGGAAACCCGGCTTTCGAATATTCTTGGATTTCCGCACACGCGTCCCGCGACTCCTCTTTTTCACCCTCGCAGCAGTTCTTCTCGTGTTCTTCCGTTTCCCCGGCGATAGACGAGAACTCCGCGTCTGCGGCATAATCCCGTTTATAATTATTCCCTTCCCCGAGTATTGGGTTTCCTTGCTTGCGATTTTTTGCAAGCCCGTATCGTTTGTCGTTTCACGTTTGTTCGTGAATACGAAGTCCCGGAGAGCGATGGTGGCTCAAGAGGTACAGGGATGGACCGAGAGCAGGAATCGGTGAATGGAGATTGGAATTTTACTTTCGCCAGTCATCGAGTGTGAATTTAATTACGCGAATCTCTTTTGATGGAGGTCCTTTTGTCGGGCAGGCTTGGGTTTAGGGTTGAAACGGTTCTACGTTGAAGATAGGGGTTAAGGTCTTTGGAGGCTTGTTACGAGGAGTCGAAGTCCTGAATATCGATATTTGGTGATTTAGAGGAAGTATCTTCGTTACCGTTTAACAGTTATCGATTTCAGATGCGAATTTTCAAGATTTGCGTCTTCTTGCCGAGGATACAATTTCTAATGGAGGTTCTTTTGTCGAAAAGGTTTAGGTTTAAGATTAACACGGTTGGAGACTTGAGTAAAGGTCATCGCAGACTAGTTACGAGTCGAAACCGCGTCTTGAGTATGAATATTTGGTGTTTTAGAGGAAGTATCTTCGTTACCGTTTAACAGTTTTCGACTTCAAATGAGAATTTTCAAGATTTGCGTCTTCTTTCCGAGGATAAAATTTTTACCAAGTGTCTCTCTGACCCACTGACTACCCCAAATTTCGATATTACTTTCGAGCCATCGTCGCACACCGACGAAACGTCAAAGAAGAACGTATCGAACGTTTAACCTACCCATACCTAATTCGTCGAGAATAAGCATTTAACAGGCAACGAGTTCGCTAGCGAAATACCGATCAAAGGAATCGGTAAAGAGGCGGCAAGTCTAACCTCTCTTTGATCCTTACTCGATCATCCGTAGACGGTCTAAAAACAGCGGTACACCGAAAAGAGAACGGGCGACTGATGCTGGAGTCAATCACGCAAAACGGCCTGACGTTTTTAATCGTCCAGTGAAAGTTCAATTCGCAGCTGGCACGCGGCCTCCATTACCGTAATCAACGTGCAAGTACTCTAAGCGCGTTGCAGCGGCGAGGCAGCCTGAATTCCATTCAAGACGCGTTTATCACTAGCGCGGGTTTGTTCGGACGCGAGAAACCCTCGTTTCGAAGAGTCTTGGATTTCCAAGGCTGCCTGTGAATACGCGTGTTTCACTCCATCCCGTTTTATTGCCGGCCGCATTGTTATTCGCCGTGTTCAAGCTTTTCCTTCATCCCTGTTTCCTCTGTATACCCAAACTCGCTTCTTCCCTCTCTGCTCCTCTCTCTGTCCCCCTCTCTACCCCTCTGGAGCACGTGTTTTACGACGATTAACGTTCTCACCGTGTGATAGAAGCTGACGCGTAACTCTCATTCATTAATTCGCCCTGATAAATTAATCCGCGACGCTCTGACGGCTGATTAATCTTCCTCCGCGTCTGGCTGGCACCGGGATCGATAGATCGTAGACGAGGACCGTCATCGGCCGGCTTCTCCCTTGTTAATCGTCAGCGAACAATGGATCTCTGGTCTCCGTCTAGCGATAATCTTGCGTCTCGCTACGGAGATAAATTATCTGCAGTTTCTGCATAGTTGAGCCGCGGTTCATTCGAAAGATCCCCGGGTAACGACGTTAATGTTTCTCTTAATTTGTCATGCCGCCGTCGCGACGCCGACGGTAGGCGGCCGCTCTGCGCGCTGGTTTATGGAATTTGACAGTGTGTCAGCGGGTTTTCCTTCCCTTATAGCGCGCGACGCGCGTTCAAAAGCCGAAACGTCATTTATCATCGTTACGCCGTGTTCAAAGAGCTGACCCGGTTCCGTCGTTATAACGCACATAATTTTAATCCGCGCCGGGTCCGTCCGCGACCGTATCGCGTTATTGTAAACTCGTCAGCAGGTTCGGCCCGAGTGAATCCTGGAAAACTGTGTCACTCGTATTTATATCACCGGCGATGATGCAGGGAATGATCAATGACGCCGGCGAGATATTCCGTTCGAATTATCGAGTACCGTCCGTCCCTGTCGCGAGACAGAGAATTATTTTACGCGAAAATTCAGATGAAAATATCTCCCGTGGCACCGTTAGACGTCGATATGCGGGTCAAATAAAGGAGATACAGGGTTTAGACAGATACAGAAATAAAGGTCTGCGAAGTTAGAAGAGAAGTTTTATATAGACAAACACGACGGACGGATATCTTCGAGACTCAATAGAGATCACCGGGGTCGCGAGAGATTTCGGAGATTTAAAAATCGTGGAATTTGGTAGCAGAGAGCTCGGAATCGGTAGAATCTGCTCGAGAATCTAAGTGGAAGCGAGAGGTGCTAGGGTTGAGACGCCGGAGATGAGGATTCAACTCGATTTTCCAAGGTAATCTCGCTCCGCGAGACACTCCATGTAAAATAAGTCTCGCCAATCGCGATTCCACTCTGTTTCCTTGATTATTCCACTCTTTTATTCAATTGATCCGACCATATAAAACCTTATTTCGCTCGTGACGCCACGCGAAGCTTCTACGTTCATCCGATAAGGCTAGTCTAGTTATTCCCCGATAGCTTCAAGATTTCGGCACGTTTTATACGTGTATAACAATGACGATACACGCTGGTTTCATCGCGGATCACGTTCCTGGTTTTATTTCGGTGAAAAAAACCCGTCCTTTGATAGAGTTTGCGAGGTCGATCACTCCAGCCGAACTATCATGCGTCTCGCGAACGTTGCCCGTTGTTTGGCTATTCTCCACGGACAAAAGGACGAGGCCAGCGAATCAAACATTTAAACTACCCTATCACCGGCGATTTACGTTAATAATCGTTTCGCGTTATTGTCCGGTCGAGTTAGCGGAACGTTTCCGCGTTTTCGCTGACAGAGCGTTCGCGGTCCAGCCGGCTGCTGAGCTCGTGTTATTATTCCTGGGCAAAAATTCTGATTTATTTGTCGATTGGCGATTTTAGTAGACTCCCCCGTTTCCCTCGCTACCACCACTCGCGCTGTCCCGCTACGAAACTATCAACTTTTCCGATTCGTTGGCCGCGGCGGTCGCGTTTAATTTTTCAATTTCCGTTTCCCTCGCCGGTCCCCATTTTTCACCGGTATTATTCCCGACCGGGTAAAAAATGGACGGCGCGAGGGATAAATAAACATCGTCGGGACATTTTCGCGCGAGTGATCGATGCCGATCGTCACACCTTCCGCGGCAAACTGCTTTATCGCCGTGTCTTTTTTTTCCCCTCTCGAACCGGGTCGATCGTTCGCGTTCCGAAATTGATACCGAGCGGATCGGAGCGTTAGTCCCGGCTGATAATCCCGGATAGGGAGCGAGATATCAAAGATTCACGAGGACGCGACCGACGTTTCATGGAATATTCGCGAGCGCAGGCTTCTCGCCGTTGCGGTATCGCGAGAATATTCAAATATCGGCGGCACGCGCCGCTTTACTACGAATTTTCCCTGGTAAATTCGCAACGTCGATCGCGCGGGAACGGCAGCCGGTCTAGGGTCGACTGTCGGGCCTCGAAAGTCTCGAGAAGCCCTCGCGATACTTCAATTCCGGCTGTGCGGCGTTCAAACATTCCCCATCCAGCTCGAATTCCCACTGTTTCGTTCCATTATACGGTTTCCGCGAATTTCTTTTTTTTTCTCCACCTTTTATCCACATTGCAGCCAGCTACGCCTAATGTTCCGTCCATTAGCCGCGATTCAGCGAAATTTCGATTTTATGGCCGACCACGAGTGGCTGTAAGACCCTTACGCAATTTTCGAATTCGTCCATGGGGATTTATTTCGATTGTCTGATAGATAACTCGTCTAACTGGCTTTTTCCAAACATGTTTCACCGAATCAAACATTGGCTACTGAGAAATTAAAACAATTTTACGACCATTCGATTGGTCGAGAAATTTAGTAGTTCACCATTTTCCACGAGGCTTTAATTCGAGAATAAAACAGTGCAAGTGGAAAAAGGCTGCGAGGGGACTAAGATACGTTTATCCTCTTGCTCCTTTCATTTCAAGCGCGATTGTACTCAGCTGTTGCGTTCTATTTGTCTTCAGCTTCAACCCCTTTCGCGCCTCGCAGTGTTCGTCGTTAGGCAGTCCGGTTTATTAATGGAATTAACGAGGCGGACAGCCAGGGAAGGCGTAACAAAATGTACATATATATACACACATATAAAAAAAAGGCGCGTAAAAAAATTTACGAGCCGTTAAAACGCGGTATTCGCTGCCGTTGCACCGAGTAATCTGGAGTGTAAAAATTTACGACCGGTCACGCCCACCGAATTTCTCTGCCGGCTGTTTGTTCGAGGGTGGCTCGACCCCGATCGTGTAAGCGAAAAGCACCGAATGTTCCTTTCGAATCGTGCCACTTTCGATCCGCTCCACGGCAATTCATGGTGTCTGATACACCGTGTACACTCTGCCCGGTTCCTCGTGTTTTTAAGGGCCGTACGAAGCGGTCGTTAAATGGCTACAAACGCGTAGATGAACTCTATCTGGGGTGTGCGTTTCGTTGCATACGCGAATGGGTAATTACGAAAGTGGACCGGGTCAGAAATCCGAAAGAAACTTTTTGAATTTCCCGAGTATTCATCCGAACGTCGAATATTTGACGTTGGTCGACCGGAACCAGTACGATTTAGGCTAATTCGATGACCGTTCGATGATATTTGGGATAGGCGTCGATATCGCGATTATCTTGCTACGGAATTGAGAAAGAAACAGGATTCTCTCGTAATTTTTTAACCTTTTGTACTGAAAAATTTTAATATCACAACTTAAACGACGAACAAACGACAATAACTCGAAATAAAATAATTTCACTCATTCCAAACGCAAACGTATAATTTTTTCTTCATATTTTAGCATACAAAGTATCACTGAGCTTATAAAAACATAAACATAAACATAAGAAAATATAAAAACATAACATAAGAAAAGTTTCTTCATAGCGAGAAAGTCTTCGAGTACAAAGGATTAATATTCTTATTAAATGAATCGTGATACCGGTTTGTAGATGCAAAGAGATGCTAAGGGATGTTCTTTTCTCCTATTTTAGGTGGTAAAGTAACCAATTCGATCATTGGTTAATTCCAAGATATTCAATTTTCCCGGAATTATTTTGTTCGCGACCACGCGGTACCTGTAAATTATCCTCGCGTAAGTTGATTTTCAGGTTGATTAAGGAATTCTTTTAGTAATGGGTTCGAAGTAGCTCGTTTGAAGTGCTTTTTACAGGTTTAGACTCGTTCTGAGGCAAAAGTCCGAATTAGAGAGGAATCGGGTATAAAATTCACAGAGAGAATTTGCAGATGGGAATCTGAAATGTTAAAGACGCTTCAACATCGGTACCTTTTTTTCTCAAACGATTCTCGGAGCTCTCGTCGCGATGGAATTCGCCTTACGATAATATATTTTGTTAAACCTGCATGTCCGTTTTGTAAATACACGCCGGACGAGCTGTTAAACGCGAGAATTAAGATAGTCTGTCGAGAATTATTCGAAGAGCCACGAGTTAGGATCGCCATTACGGATCTCGTGGCTCGCAGGTAACTAGGATAGAACGATTTTCGGAAAATTACCGAATCGGTAATATCCCAAGGTAGCGTCCACGCGTTTCTGCACTCGACAAACAAAGGAAGTACACAAACGCGCGAGAGTCGAATTTTCAGAGAAGATACGGAATCGCGGGAGCGTTGCTTCCGGTTATTACCGAATCGCTGACTTCACCGGATATTATATTCAGCGATTTTCAAGAAAAAAACTCGCGAGAATGACGCTTTCAATTATCACCGATTCGCTAATTTCGCCGAACGTTACATTTTACCGGATTTCGCATTAATGAAACAAAAATCTTTCCGCGGAAACCAGCCGGGTAGTCAGCGAAGACACGGGAATCGCGAGAACGCTGCTTCCGGTTATTGCCGATTCGACAATTTCACCGAATTAGCGAACCGAGAGTACTTGCTCGGCAATTTTTTCAACGATCCACGCCGCGCGAATTAGCCATTTAAGCGATATATTTATCGCGTGCTGTAGCCATTTCAACGAGGTCTCGTCGGGCTTCAAAATGGCGGCTGGCGCGGCCGCGTTAGAACACGACAGAGTTTAAGGGCGAAGTTACAACGCGCGAAATAAACCCGGAATGCCGGCCTTTTGATACCGCTGTTACAGGATCGCGTTAATTGCGCTCGTACTTAAAGCGTTGTCGCGGAAATTAACGCGAGCTTTCCGCGTTGCGTTTTTTCCGCGCTCGTGCTTAAGCGCGAAATCCACGATCCCTTTTGCTCCTGTTTTTCCCTCTTCCCTCTCGCCTTTCTTTTTAATCACAATCGTCCCGATTTTACGTCATAGTTCTAAGATCGTTACAGTCGCGAGTTGCAGATTTATTCGATGCGAACGATTTTTCGGCATTTCAAAGGAATTCGCGAGAATTTCCGCGACATTCCAGCGAAACGAGAGTGATCAAACGGGTAATCAAACGTTTTGAATGAACGTAAAATTATGAAATTTAAGAAATAATTCTTGGAAGACGAGGAAATTGCAAACGATAAGCGTGTACTTCGAGATTTGTTTTGCTAATTTTTTTTATGACCGGTTCGACGATATTTTTCCTAGTTGTTGGACCCGTATTATTTCCAGAGAGAAAAGTTACGATTGCTAGGACGCATAAAACAAACAGTACCTCAACAATTACCTCTCTACTTCCTGCAACTAAATTGATACGAGGAAAACGAAGATTGCTTTTCCCATCGTGGAACAAACACCATAAATCAAGGAAAACGCTGGAATCAATATGGCGTCCAAAGCAAACTTTCGCAGAGCGATTTCTCAATTCGAATCGGCACAAAGGAAACGCGATAAAGAAATTTAATTTGCTTAATACCCGCTATTATACCCGCGAATATTAATCATTCGATATTCGCCATTTTTCATCGATTCTTCTTATCGCTCTGCTTGCCTTCGTTTAAAACACTCCGTGAAATTTTCTATTTCATTCCTATTTTCACGTTTTAACTCATTCGAAGGTTAATAATATCTTCCTACAAATCTTTGCAATCGAGGCCAATTATTTCAACGGTTATGTGCGAGATTTCGTTAGAATTTATTAAAAAAATAACCACATGCCACTGCTATTTGTTCGACACATTGATTATCCACGCGATGATTATTCCATTAATTGAGGAAATAATCGAAAAAATAATTGAGAGAATAATTGTAGAAGCTTCGTGCTGTAGTGCACCAGTGTTTTGATGTTTTTATAATCTATGAGTGTCACAATGTGTCAGATAGATAAATTTTAAACAAATAATCGAGTCTTACTGCTTTGGTTGTCGATAAGGATATTAGTATAGACTTTATTAGAATCCAGGAACGTATTCGCCTATTCGAAAACCTATCCAAAATGGCGTGTGTATCTAAGCACTCTCGAATCGCGACTGGAAAAACGAATGCCAAAGCTCGGACAGCACCGCTCGGGGCCCCTTCAGCTCGAATTATTTTCCCATTCCCTTTGATCCGTTTGCATCTATCGAGCAGAGACAAGCATCGAGAAATGATTCCAGGGAAAACTAGCCCATAGGTATCCCTGTGAAAGGGAACACCGTGTGATTCGGGTTCGATGGAAGAGAGAAGGGAAAAAGCGGATTGTGGGGGTGGAAAGGGGTGAAAAAACGAGCACGGCCATCGAGATGAAGTCGGCTTTGACATCGTCTAGAAAAGCCGGTCGCATTTCCTACGCGGAATCTAATTCTTGTCATCCATTTCCCACTCCATCCTCTCCACCTCTCATGAATATGACGACCGGTGACGACGCGCAAATATTTCAGCTGGAAATTTATTTTTCCCGCGCTACAGGAACCCGGACGATGGTACAGGTCAGCTGACCTTTCACGAGTGATTCGATTAAACGCGGATTACTTGCCTCGTGTTTCGTTTCCGAACCTTTGTCTCACGGGCATCGTTCCATTGGGTTGAGTTCTCTTGGTCAGGTTACTTTCGATCTAATTTTCCGATCCATTTGTTTCTCTGGATATTCTCAGAGTTTGGTACCAGGATTCGAGACGTCTCAGAAGTCCAGGTGAATTAATCTGTAAAATATACATAGATTAGAATCTTTCTTTATCCCAAATTTCTTAAGCTGAAGTATCAAATCGTGTTTACGTGACATTTGTTTCTGTTCGTGGTTGCGATGACTATATTCGTGTTCAGATCTACCGTTTAGCAGATATTTTGGCGACCTCGCGACACCGTCAGATTTATGGTGACTGTTAAATGGTCATCATAAATCTAGGCCATTTGGAAACCTCTCTAGTCTAGGTCAAGAGACAGATACACTTAACACTCGCGATTTTAGATGCTCTGCGAATTTGAAATACTATTTCACTCGAACCTCCTTACATTCGTAGATGAGACTATTGAAATTGTCACGGATTGAAACAGCTTTTGAAGTACGGATGTATCTATCGGTACCCTGATGCTGGAACTACCGATCTCTATTCTACACGGACAATAGTAACTCGAAGACGAAGATAAATCCTATCTCGGCAAGAGTGAACGTTAACTTTGTCAAAAGCAGGTGTTCAGTCGTTTTACTCGACGCAGAGTACTTTAAGGTCAGACTCGCAAGGGTACGATGATAAAATTCATCTCTCGTTCGAGTCAGCTGTCCTCGCGCGGGATCTTCGGAAATATTGTTGATCCGGAACATTCACGCCCCACCACCCTGTTCGCACTTGGAACTTTTCCTCTCCAGCGTGTCCTCCTAAGCTCTCGAATCTTCCACTTCCGCTCGAGGACCCATTGATCCCGCGGATACCCGGCGAATAACGGTTCGTTAACGTCGCGAACGAGGCCTCCCTCGTTCGTCGATCGCGTCGTTGAAAAGAATTCCATGAAAGTTTTACGAGACCCAGCGGCCCGTCCGGGTCGGGATTATGCTACACGGTAATCCACTTTGTCGCGGCTACAATCGACTTAATACTTCCGGGCCATTTAACCGCGTAATCGTCGATACGGTGCCGCGCCGTTGCACGCCCGGCACAAAAGGCATCGGGTACCTTAAATTGCCTCTGAAATTCACCTCATCGCGGTGAAATTTAATTCCTGCAGATTTACATACCGTGAACCGCGTCAGAGAGAGTGGGAGAGAGGGAGAGAGAGAGAAGGAGAGAGACGGGTGCGAGGCCATTTCGGTGCCAGGGAAACGACCGGCCGACGAGAGAGGAGCGTTTCTTGTCGCGAGACTTTTTCGCCCCGCGAGATGATCGATGCGCTTATGCTAATTCCCGCGCCATTGTTCATATTTAAATTTCTCCCAGGTACAGTAGGATACCTTTCGACCATTTCAGAAAGGAGTATTCGGCCCGGTATGCATAGCAGAACGGCGATACGTCTTGCGAAAGTTAGGCTGCTGGCCTCGGATGGGTGTGAATTAGGTGCAAAGTAAAACGGTTTGGTGCGCCTCTGATTTACAGCGGCGAAACGCGGGAATTTCCATTGAAATTAGAGCCGCTTTCTCAAATTTCTTTTTCACCTTGTCCCTTTAACGGTTAATGCACATAGCGAAGGAATAAAAGAGAATTACACAGGTTCCTTCTAGCGAATGGCTATAATAATTCACCGCGGAGACGAATCTCTCTGCTTTATTAATTTTTCACGATCTATCACAGTCTACTGGTATCCCTAACTCGGAATAAATTCCGTAATCCCGTGAAACCGAAATAAAGCAATTCGTCTCGGGTATCCCGGGTATTCTTCTTGATCCTACCGACCGTACGTCCGTTTCTAAACCTAATTCGGGGTAAATCCCGGGGTAAACACCGTAAATAAACTAGCAGCCGATCCTCTAACGATATATCACGTTAACCCGTGCTTCGTGTAACTCGTAACAATACCGATAACAACACCTGGGGAATAAAAAAAATTCCGCGAGAGGCCATTAGTTGGACAGCAGCCAAATAACAGGCCGCATAATTCCATCACAAAGCATCGCGAACACAACGTCGTTCCGTGTCCTCTCTCTCTCGGCTTCCTTTCAGCTTTAACCATCCCCCTTTTTCCATTCGCCAGCAGATTTCTGCTTGTTATTATTCCGCGTTAATTCTTCCCGCGGAGTCTTGCCCGGCTGGCCGTATTAAAACGTGTTTCGCGACACCCACAGGCCAGGACCCACCCCGCGACACAGGGCCACCACCCCCCTAGGCCGTTCATTTTGCAGCTACATACGTCATGGAAATGTCATTTGCAGCGTTCGCGTACACGCGTGTGTATTATGTAATTCAGTGGCCGTGCAACCGGGTCACATGAGTTACAGCACGTAGCGCGAGTATCTGGTCGGGCTGGTCAAACAGGCCGCGCTAATTACAACGCAAACCGACGCATAATCAAACAGGTTACGTGCAACGTCAGCCGGGGCCGGCTGCTCGTATTTAATAAACACTTAAGACCGCTTCCGGCCTTAACGAACGCAGTTCACGCGGTCGTCTGGCCGTATCCGGTATCGACTTCCGATTCCACGCGCGGCGGAAGTCGAGGATACTTCTCGTCGCCGAACACCTCGAGTACCAGTCGTCGGGGGTTCACCCGCGGTGTTTGTGATTGTAATTGCAACCGAGGGGCGGGCTTGTTGTTTGTGTTTATTAGCAACCCCGTCGGGGGAGTAATCGGTGGGACGACGGGTATTCCCGAGAGGGTGCAGTTGCATTTTGCGCCAGCTTTTGTGTCTTCTTTGTTTCTTTGTTCCATGGTTTTTAACAGCGTCGCGTGTTTATTTGCGATTATTTATTTTCTTTCTTAGAGGATCGGGTCTTGCGAATTTCGGTCGTGGAAGTGAGGAGGATGGAGAGCAGAGGATTTAAGATAGGGATAGATGATGTAGGATAGGATGGTAGGATAAGATGTAGGATAGTTGAGAAATAAAAGAATTGGTTGGAAATTTTTTGTGTTCTTTATTATCTGAGATTTATGCGTATAGAATGATTAAAAGTAAGGTAAAGGGATGGTATTTTCTACGTTAATTCCTCATAGTTTTTATTAACTTTACACGTGATTCTCACCACCGAAACCTCGTGAAATATAACACGCTTCGACAAGGACCACGCATCTGTCCGCTTTTCGACGTTTCAGCGCCTCAAACGAATTTGAAACACAGACGTATCCTATTCCTTATAATAATATGTCTTTCTCAAACACCTTTTTGAATCGTTACTTCGTCGATGACGACACAAGTCTTATTCTAACTTCTTTCTTCCGATAAAGTAGAAAGATTCTAGACACTCGATCCTACGTAAATAATTTCATCTTTCAACGTCTCAAACTTTAATTTCACCCGTTCTTATGGCATATCTCCCACAAAAACACCGGACAGCGAAACATTTCGAAAACGCTTGCGTATAGCTTTGAAAGTATCGCTTTCCACGGAAGTTTCGAAACCAAAGCCGAAAAAAAGGAGAAAAGGAGGGAAAAAAGGGAGGAAAATAGAGGAATGCAACACTCGATACTCGATATCGCGAGTACGACATCTCCATCGCAATGCCACATACAATTTACACGTCCCACGTTGCCGGTATTACATCATCCCGCGAATCAAAAGCCGTCGCTCGATTAGTCCATTGAAAATTCGCCGGGCGATCGGCGCGTGTCGCCGCGCGCCGCGTCCACCCTGAATGGCGGGTCCGCATGAATGCGACGCGACAGGCATCGAAGCAGCGAGCGTCGCGCTCTCTTCAGACGGGACGCGCGGGATTTTAATCAGCCGCGGCGTGTAATGAGAACGTGGATAGAAACGATTTTGATCAGGCTCGGCCTAATGAACACAAGTCCCGATCGGGCTAATTGGAGAGCGCGATTCTGCAGCGACTTCATCGGGATAATTAACTCGCCAACGTAAAACTGTCGTCGGTACACAGAAATATAATCCTGCGGCCGGCTTTCCATCGACTCGTTCATGCGAATCGGGCATTATAAATCACTTTGTCCTTTGGACCTGCTTCGAAGATGGCAAAGGAGGAAGCTTCCAGATTCGCAAGGTCTATAGCCGCGAGCTTTCGACGTAAAATTGAAAAATCTCTTTGCATCACGCCGAAAAATCCGATTCGAATTTGGAATTGATTTTATCGGATTGATAAATGTTACTTTTTGACATTCCTCGATACAATCTCACGAGTCTTCGAGATGAACGCTATTAACGTATATACGGAATGATTAAGAAATTTATAGGAGACTTTGAAAGCTTCTTCAGAAATCTGTCTAAACTCAACTCCTAAAATTCAAGAATTTCGAAGATAAAAGAAGGCAGGATCTACGAAAGTCGCCTGATATTTGATAAATTGTCGCGTTCGAAATAACGCTGTCGAAACGCACGCGGAGGAATTTCTGGTGCTCGAGAAGTGCCATTCACAGATCAGTTTCCTCCGGACACGCTCACGAGTGGGAAAGATTGCAGACAATGCCGGGGAATTCTCTTTCCATCCAATTTCCATCATTGAATTTGCAGTACAAGCATTTCTCGAGCACTCGTCTTTCTGCCTCGGAAGCGCACAACTAAGTAAATAGGAAGTTGCTAAATCCGATTGGCCGAGGACACAATGATCGAGAGGGAACAATGATCGGAGAGGCAATGGAACGCCAGATTTAATAGAAATCGAGACCGATCTTCTGAAAAACAGACCCGAAGTTTCGAC
>NW_027470637.1:0-34909 GCF_051020765.1 Lasioglossum baleicum | reverse complement strand
GGGAAGGGAATTTTCTGCGTGCCACCTCCTTTAATTGTACGTTCGCCTAATGAAAAATCGCGAATTTAACAGAGTGAATGTTTTTGCAAACGCTGAGAAATTCGTATCGATAGAATTCTCGGGAATTTGGAAGGAAAATTTGTGCTATCTCCTTTAATTTTACGCTTGCTAAATGAAAAATTGGAAATTTGATAGAGTAAATACTTTTGTAAATGCTGAGAAATTCAGGAAGGGTATTTTTCAGCGTCCCTCGATATTTATGCCCGTTTAATATAAATAAAAGAAGTACGATGTTTTAATTTTATCAACACGAAATTGTTGTTTATTGAAATTTATTAGTATCTCTGATTTATGGTATACAATTTGCTTCCCTTCTGCAAGTATAATATATGTCTATAATTAATTCCTCGTTCGTTTTAACCCACCTTATTCGTGTACTTACATCCACATCCATTTTCGCAAACTGCACTTCGAATTTTATTCGCGTAATCCTGCAACACTTCAATGTACTCGAGAGAATATGCTACATTTTCATTGCATATTCTTCAGGGCATATACAGTGCTTCCAATATTTGCAAGATATGTACTTTCTCTATTGGTTTATAGTCACACAGCTACCGATACTTCTACAATATCTTCTACTCGTTTTACTTTGATTACAGTTTTGCATCTTCTGCTATAAATCTTACTATCTCAAAAATTCAGCTGGGAAATTGACCCTATTCGGTTTTCAGCTTCTGAAATCAGCTATTGGATTGTTCGGAAAATCATTTCGTGTTTTTCCTTTTTATGCGGCTTAATTGCAAAGGTGGTTATGAAGAAATAAAATTAGATCCTCTGTTGGGAAAAAACGAAGTGACTTTCCGAACGACCCAATACTTTTAACAGGCAGACACTAAATACTTCTTTACTCTACTAATAACAAATTTTACCTCCTTCGTTTACTTTTCTACTCGCGACTCTCCGATAACGACAGTATTTCCTGTCTCGAATAATTTCAAACAAGGTATTCACCTAAATCCATTTAAATCAACCCGAAACTACAAAAAGTCCTCTACCAAAGAAATACACCAATACCACTGAACCCTATACAAATCCAAATCCCAATCCAAAAAATCCATTCGCAACCTACAAACCTCCACACACCTCCAAACCCTTCCGAATCTTCCCACGAGTTCGAGGAACCTCCACCCACCGCCATCTTCGTTCCGCTATCACCAAGAAACACCCAAAAAGAAAAAAAAAGGGACGAAGAAACCCCGAAAAAGCGAGTAAAAAAAGGGTGAAAGAAGAGGAAGAAGAAGGCGAAGGAGGCGCGCGAGGCGAGACGCGGAGCGCGGCGACGCTATCTGATTTATCCTCGATTTCGCTATCAATCCCCGACAAAGGGCGACGCGACGACGCGACGCGCGTCGGCCACGAGGAGCCACGAGCCGTCGCGTGGGACTAAGCCGCTCTCGCCTCCTCCCTCTCGCTCCTATTCCCAGCCGCGAGTGCCAGCTTCTCCTCTTCCTCTTCTTCCTCCTCTTGCCGCAGCCTACTCCACCACCTTCGTCCGCCGTGTCCCACGGCACTCCACGCTCCCTCGGCGGCTGCACACGCTCGGCCCGGCACGCACACGCGCGCCGCACACGCACGCGGAACCCACACGCGCGCCGCGAGCTCGCGCGCCCACGTCCACGCACCGCTAATGATCGATGCATTTATTTGTTTAGCCGCTTTCAATCTCCGATTGCGAAATCGCCCGGCGAGGTTTTAGAGCACCTCCGCAGACGTCTCGCGGAGGGTTTAAGATGTTTGCTTTTCGAAGACAATATTATACGAGCGCGTGTAGCAAGGACCAGAACGGAGAGTGGCTCTCGGCTTGCGCAACAGACTTTCCGTTCATTCGCTTTTCGGGATTATTCGGCGATATTCCCGTGGGTTTGTTGACTGAAAAAAATGGCAGAGTTTTCGGGTGATCTAATCGAGCAGTAGTAGTGGGTTGTTTGATCTGTTCTTCAGGAAATTGCGTTCTTTTTTCAGCGCCAGTGGGAAGACCGAGTGTGTGCGTATGGTAATCGTAGCAGCAGGAAAATTAGGAATACGATAGGAAACGATTGCGTTATTCGTTGTACCAACCTACCGATTTTCTGACTCGAGAAATAACGTATAAAAATAATCGCACCGTCTACAACGCATATCTGTGCAATTCTTGTCCAATTACAATGATAACTCGTAAAAATGATCGGGTTCTCTACGACACCTACCTTCTCGATTCCTGACGTACAAAAATGACCGCAACGTTTGCATATCTATCGAATTCCTAGGTTGGAAAAACGCTCCGCGGCACGTAATATCAGCAGGGAGTGGAAAAAAGGGAAAAGCCGGGGGAAAATATGCGCGTGGAAGGAGAAAATCAATTTACAAGGTAATGCAGCAACAATAACCGCCAACACGAAACACGTCCGCGGGCGTTTTTATCGCGCGGCCCTCCGCGATCTCCTCCGCGCTCCCCTGGGCGGACTTATCGCGCGTTAAGCGTCGCGAGAATTTATAACGCTTCGCGTCAGACGTTAGGTGTTCCCGTGCCAAGAGATCCCGCGGCCTCCGTTATAATTCATTCGTTTGGGCGGCCGCCAAAGTCGTACGTTTGCGGCCGCGCAGCGTATACGCAGAAAAACGAATTAGCCCCGGTCGCCGGTGCCAAACATCGCGTGGCGGGCCGCGCTCACTTACGCACGTGCGTGGGCGCCCTTTGGCGCCAATAATAACCGGCGATCGTCACTCTGTTTCGGGGTGAAAGCCGCTTTGAGCACCGGCGAACGCGCCACCGGCCTGATGCATCGCCTTCGCCAACGTTTTCCCATGACGAATTCGTATAAATAGTCACCGGCCCCCGGGGCTTCCTCGAATCGCCACCGCTTCCTTCCACGCCTGTCCTCTCTTCCTGTTCCCGCGATTACGGGAATCAACTCGTCTGATGAACCCTTTTTATCTTCCGCGCGCCGTATAGATTGCGGCTCGAACCGCGGCAAACGACGCCCCGGCGCTATCTTTAGCCGCTCTTTCTAAAATTCGCGCTGCTCGTCTTTGATCGAAAGGGTAGGAGGTCGAAGTAATTGGAAGTCAAAGGATCGATATTGGAATTCTCCGTCCCACGTAGCCGGATTCGGAGGTGTAGGATTCCAAGTCGGGATTAATTAGTAGGAGCATAGAGGAGGATAATTTTTCCGGTTTAATTGCTTCCGATTAATTGCTTCGCGGTACTCGCTGGCTCGTAATCTCGTTTATAGCGATCGAACGTTCCAATATCTTCTTTGTCGAAGTGGCAAACAGCCCTTCTCCGTTTCGATTAACCTAAATTCGGAGGAGCTTCTCGTTAGAGTCGTGCACAGGCGACACCCTCTTATCTAGAACCTTTGTTACTTTGACAAAGGAATTCCTGTCCCTCGACAACGGTCTGCTTGATCAACCACGTCTTCCAGAACCACCCTATTAAACTAATCGTCGAACCTATCCGCGATGGATCATCCCCAGCCTGATCCTGGGAGAATAGCACGAGAAACAAAGCAACGAGACCTGGAATTGGTTCGTCGCCGAATTCCGGAGGACGCCCTTTAACGTCGCTAATCGACTCGACCTATCATCGAGGCAGCTCTCGAGGAGTTCCCAGGGTCTAACTACGTCTGTGTAAAGCGCAGTGTGCGCCTTTCTGCCTCATATGCATTTTAATCGAATTATTCCCGAAGATTTTGCGAAACTCGAGCACGGGGCTAGCGGTTCGCTATCGTATCGCGGTGGCTGCTAAAAATTCGACTCGCGCGCACGAGCGACGGACGCGCGAGACGTATAATCAGGCCCGGGATAGAGGACGGGCTAGAGAGGCCGTCTGAAAATTTAAATTGGCCTAGACCCGGCCCGTAGCTTCGTTCTCGTGGCGCGAACGCGTGGATTAGCCTACTGTTCGCGGTCTGTCACGAGCTAACCGGTGATTATCGTCCGGGATGCGAGCCACTGAAAAATTGCTAGAGCGCGCCGCTGGTCGCGTCGATTATGGCGGACACCGCCGAGATGGAAGATAATAATGTTATTTATACTGAGAAATTTTGGTCGCTTTGTGCACGCGTGTTCCCGAGTGCCGAGGAGGAACCAGACTGATCACGGGTTTTCATGAATGTTTTATGTCAAGCGCAGGTACTTTAGCCTGATGGAAGTCCTGGGGGTAATTTCGGCCTTCCGAGGTGTGGAACTTTCTGTCTTTTCAATGGCAATGATTGTTAAACACGTAATAGCGAAACTTGAGATTCCACGCACTCGGCCCTCCGCTATAACGCGATGAAAATATTATACCTTTGAATAATAATTTACTCGTATAACATCTTCGCACGTTTCATAATTTTTTATTTAGAGTTCGCGTGTGGAATCGCTTGTTTCTCTATGCGTAAAGAAAATAGATAGAATTGCATTAGGAAAATTGTAATAAAATATTTCTATATAACTTGAGATCGGATTGAAAATAAGGATTGGAAGAATTACTCGCATTTTGAATTTTTTTAACCCCTTGATATACAAATTAATTACACTTGATGCGATTGAAAAATATTATTTTATGTAAAGGAATATATCTTTTTAAAAAGTGTTGGATTTTAATTGATAAGATTGATTCATAAAACTTTTCTCTTGACATACAATGGAGAGAAATACTTACCAAAGTCAAAGAAGGGCCTTGAAACAAATGACGAGTCTAACTCGTCATTGTATATTAAGGAGTTAATATTCTCGACCATAGCAATATACCGAACTTCGCGTTTCTCCCCTAAAAACTTGGTAGATACTAAATCCTAAGATGCGAAATTGAAAAATATCCCAACAGCAGAGACGCAGAAAAATTCGAAGAAATACTAAGTTCTGTCAGCGACGACGAATGATTCTCCGGACAACGATAATTGCATTTGGGAGGACTGTACACGGAAAAGAGTTACCGATGGCAGAGTTAAAAACCGAATGATCGAAAGGGGAATATTGTTTGCAAAGGGCAAAAGGAAGGACGGCCGGGATGGAGCGGATACCCCGAGGGAAACGTTTCACAGGATTTATTTTCGACGTGCAGGCCGGGTTGCTCAAACAAGCTGGTCCATTTGCGCCATTGCTTCTAATTATCCTTCGATTATCCCTGCAATTATTCGTCGGTGCTTGAGATACCGAAACGCCGGTCGGGCCAGGCGGAATCGCGACCGCTTCTTCGTTTTTCCGCCTGGCCGCGAGAGACGGTGGCAAAAAGTTAATTAAAAACGCGATTACACCGGCGTCGTTTCATCTGTTTGCTCATTAACAGGCTCGGCGTGTCCAATCCGATGATTAGATAGCCTATGCCACCCGTGCCGCAATTTCGATCGACGATGGAGCAACGGTGAACCGACGACGGTGCCTCGACGAGTAATTACGCCGGCGTTTCGGGCACGGCGAGGGAAGAAAGAGAAGAACGCGATACGGCGTGGCCCATAGGGCAGGCTTAGCTCGAATCCATCTTCGGAATAGGCAAGGTCGGAAATTACCGATCGACGAAAAATCCCGACGTGGACGCGCGGCCGTCGATTTTTATCGGGGGATGCGCCATGAATATTTATACCTTCCCCCGTGCCGTGCACGCGGCGAATATTTTACGGTGCGAGGATTCGCGCTCGACGATCGCCGACACACACCGTCGGGATCCACGTCAAAATCGAGCCGATAAATTCGTCTGTCTGCCGAGTCAATTACGACCGCTAGACGCCGTTACGACCGCGCGCCGCGATCATTTATCGCCGGCCCGAGGTTCCCACCCCTGTATCTCGCGATCGCTCCCCGATCGATAGGTCGTCCGGGGGGGAATTTCGCAGAGGTGCCTGGAATTTTGATGATTTTTCCCCCGCTAACGTAACCGGCGCGAGTATTAAACGGACGTTTGAGAAATTTAAATACGGTTCTCCGAGGACCGCAGCGTGGAATTAGAGCCCCGCCGATACTGACGAGCAGAAGAATGATGATGTGGTAATAATAGTATCCTTTTCACTACCGAATTACATCGTGGTAGAAAAATTTCCACAAATTTCTACGAATTTCGACTGACAGAATCAACCCTCTGCATTCGACAGGCTCCTCTCAGTCGCTATTTTCATTAATACCATAAATTAAAATATAACCGAATAAATAATCAAATAACTTAATCCGGACGCGTGCTTTTCTTATCTCATTTCACTATTATAAATGTGGATACAACGAGGATACAAATATATAAGAAAAGCTTCGAGTTACTGTTCTTCACTATGAAAAAAATTCTTCGAGCACAAAATATTAATAAACCGTCGTTTAAACCACGGTAGGTTTAGGATTAAAACAAAATCTAATTTACCCCCGACTTATCCAGCGACTCTCGGCTTCCTCTAACAAACTCGAAGTATAACGCGAATATCGCGTTACGATTTTGTCGCGTAGCGGGATAAAATCCGCTCACCTTGCCGTTTCTAAATCAAAGCTATCGTGACCGCGCGAATGTCTGGCGCGAGTAGTGGCATTACTCGGAGAGAGCAGGCCCACGAGATATCGGGGACCGAGCTGAGGAAGGAGGAGGGAAGGAGCGCGCGAGAGGGGGGCCAGAAGGGGGCCCGGGTTCCCTCAGCGGGAACACGCGAACCGTAATCCCTGCAACATTCGCGAGACCAAATTTGGCGGCATTGTGAGGCTGCTGCCGGTTAGGCGGACAGCTGTTTCCCAGGGTCGCGGCCGACAGAAGCATCGAGGAGCAACAAGACAATTCCGTATGATTTATATTTATGAGCGTACTGCCATTTAATAGCTGCCGCGCGGCATTGCGCTCACTGAGTCATCGAGAGGAACGGGCAACTGCCGGCGACCTGTCTTCTGAAAGCGGAGGACTTTGAATCATTCGAGCGCCAGCCAGCACAAACGAAACGAAACCGCTCGTTACGCGCCGCTGGAATGCGCCGGATTAATTAATTGGCATCTGATGATGCGTTTAGCGGCTGGAGAATGATAGAGAACGTGAACGGGCGTTTGAACGCGGCCATCCTGTCGTTTTTCACGTGCCTGGAAGAATGCGCGAGCCTGTTTTACCCTAGAGGGTGGTTTATCGGGATATTCGACGTGAGGAGATAACCATTCGACGGGTTGCCTCGTTAAAAACGAGGACACGCCGAATCTTTGACCAGTCTCGAGTGATTTATAGCGAATCTATTAATCCTTTGCGGTCGAGAAACGAAAATAACGATGCAACTGAAAATAAGACATCGAGGGAAATTTTCTGAATTAAAAAATATCTGCTATGTCGATCGCAATGCTAAAATTAATTTTCGCTGTGTTCCAAGCAGTTTTCACCCCAAAAAATAAAAGATTTCTAGAGATATTTCGACACTCGTTCCCAAAGGGTTAAATTTGGAAATTTTAAACGTTGTAATTAATCGCTTGACACATCGGTGACCGATAATTTTTTATTGGAATTTGGAGGCTATTAGTTCGCAATTCGATATGGAAGTCTTTTGGTAAAACATCACTTTCCAAATTCCTACGGTTTATTTCATAATCCTTCGCACTAAGAATGAACCCTTTCCTATTCGCGAAGAATCCTAAATTATTCCCAATTTCGCGTCGGTGCCAAAATTTCCAAACACGGGCACGTGGAAAAAGGAGGCGCATTAATAGTGAGCCGTAGAATTCGCAATTAGTCCGACTTTGATACCTCTGGCCCGACATAATGCCGCGCATTGGACGCGAGGCGAGACAAAGCCGCGTTAGGTATCCATAAATCGAAGACAAAGTCTCGGCCTGGCAATTGTACGGGACAATAAAGGCGCGCTTGGCGGTGGAAGGAAGAATCTACGTCTATGAAGAGGAACCAGCGATCAAGCCAGCGAGACAAAGGATAGCGGAGGTCCTCCCACGCGAAAGGAACTCGCACGCGGCTCTCCCTAATGGCTCTCCCTCGGGAGGGAAGAAAACCAGGGCGCAGCATCCGTTCGATCGATCCTCATTATGCACGCTGACCCCGCCACGACCTCATTCCCCGAGACGGAAATTGGTTTTATAATTTAAACCAGCCACGAAGGTAATCGAGCCCTCCGGAATGGCCCCGTGAGCGCCGTATTAGGTTTCCGCCGTTGGCATTCACGACACCATCGGCATATACCAGCCTTTAGAAATCACTTTCCCTGATTGACACTGAATGCCGCCCTCGAACTTGTCCCCCTCGATTCGATCCTACCTGTTCGTTTATTATATCGAACGTCTTCGTGCAACGTCTTAGAGATGTCTATCTAACGCTTCTCTGCTCTATCGAGGCCACTGATCGAGCTCCACCTCTCTCTCTCTCTCTCTCTCTTTTTATTCCGGCCACCTTCTTCTTTCCTTCCTTTTTCCATCCTTTTGCGTTCGCGGGAGACGGATGACGACCGCGAAGGTACCAGCGTTCACGTGGGAAGACGGCAGGTGTATCGAGGAGAGAATAAGGCAAGATAGGCGGCTTACATCGCTCGTCTTCTTGCCATCCGTCCACGTGCACCCGTGTGCCGGATACCAGAAAGAGAGGAATCAATTATGAGGGAATTCGCATTGCAGATTACACCAGGCGAGCATGATTTCGGTCACTTCGCCGTTTTCGGGCTTTTGATCGCCCGGCTTCCGCTAATGCCTCCACTTCGTTCCCTTTTTTGGCTCAATTTGTCAGACTGGCAAGCGCGCCGCTCTTAATGGCAGATGTGAGTCACGGGACATACATGGGGCCTTAGGTGTTTGAATCGTGGCTCATCGCCTGCTGGTTATTAACGGAAACGCTCGTTACTTGAGCAGCCAACGAACTGCTCTTTCCTCGGATCGATTCGTTTTTCTTCGTCGATTTTTAACGGAGCTTTTTAAAATTCGACAGGTGCGATTTTAATATTGGAAAATATTTCTCATCTAAAGCTTTTGAACGGAAAAGAAGCCTTATCACGCACAGACTTTTGTACTAAATTAAAAAAATACTCGTCTTCCATTGATATCGTTAATTAATATATTAACGGGATTAATAAAACTATCATTAAAGCAAAGAAAACGCAGGAAATTAATACGCCGTGAAAAGCAAGCACTATGCGCGACAAAGGGCCCTTTTCCAAAGTTAGCAGGGCCTCGTTAGGGAAAACTAGAGTATAAGGAAATCCACTTTCCCGTTGTTATTCACCCCGGACACAATAGAGCATCGATTAAATATAAACTGTCGTTCTTAATTGCCAGATAATTGCAACGGTGCCGATTTCACCGCGAATTTTCCCCGCGTTAATGGGGCCCACCGTCGTTACGCGTTCGCAATTACTCTGAATGCGCCACGAGCAACGATCCCCTTCAATCAACGTGAATATCAGGTGGCTCCATCTCGTTTTAATAACATATTTTAGGCGATCATTAGGCGGTTCGCGACCACACGCACGCGAACGGGAATCGTTCCTTCCAGGCCGTCGGCGGGATTTCCTGGGACAGATGTCTGATTGGAACGAAATTGATTGACGTCCCGGCTAATAACGTCCCACTCCTTTCTGGAACCGTCATGGACCCGTCCTGACATTTCACGACAGTTTCAGCAAATTGCTACCTCCGAGATAGATTCGTATCTACCGGCTAAATTCGTCTCTTCCCTCGTCTAATAGCTACCTGGCTTTTCTCTCAGTTCCGACCCTGTCTTCGGGTTTGCTAGCGTTGCTTCCGTCTATCCAGGATCCTGGCAATCGCGTGTTTCGAAAGCTCGAATTTGAACGTGGGTGGCTGTCTTGTGGTTTACGGTTTAACACGATGACATTTTTTTCACGTCGGTATCATTAGCCGAACGATGTAACTGGAGAGAGAGAATCTTAAAAAATGGAAATGGAAAGAGATTATACCTTATTATAGAAAAATTGCGAATCTTTAGTTAAAAATTACGAATTGGTCATTCAATAGATAGCCCGTGATATTAATCGAGTTGACAAGTAATTCTCGATTTCTGTGGAGAGTTGAAACACTCTTGGTTAAAGAAAATTGGTACCTTGGAGGCTTCGAAATTTGTGAAATAGAGAAATAGAAACCTGACCATTTTCACGTGTAATTGGAGAGAGAGAATCTTAAAAAATGGAAAGAGAGATTAATTATACGTATTTATAGAAAATTTGCGAATCTTTAGTTAAAAATTAAGAAATGGTCATTCAATAGATAGCCGATGCTATTAATCGAGTTGACAAGTAATTCTCGATTTCTGTGGAAAGTTGAAACACTCTTGGTTAAAGAAAATTGGTACCTTGGTAGCTTCGAAATTTGTGAAATACAGAAATAGAAATATTTAAACTGCAGCTGACTATTTTCACATTTAACCAACGCGTTGGAAAGCACTTGTTAATTCGTATCCTGGATCGAAGGAAATTCCGCTGCGCCAGTAAGCCGCGTGAAATTTCTCGGGGACCAAATGTTAATTGGATTTTACAGTAGCACTATTATGTATCGCGGAATGCGGAATGACGTAACGAGATCGGTTATTTTCTCTCGGCCAGTGTTTCTTGCCTCATCCTTTCGTTGAAACGGAGAGGATCTTCCTCTTGATGATGTTCTCGAGTCAACGCTGTCTCGGGATCGAGCAAACCATGTGGCCGGGTAAAATACGTCTATTTTCTTAAAGCTGCCGCTAACATGGAGCAAATGTTCCGACTCGAATACACGCTTTCAGCAACGTTTTATGATGGCTCGCATACGTGCGGATATTTTCACAGTTTGTTCAGTGGGTCTATCTGCTTCTTCGAGAAACGGGAATCGGGGCCACGCTATCTACAAGGAGACCAGCTTAAGGAACGTTCGTTGCACCGACTGAACAACAAACTAGAAGCTCGCTTGGATTACTCGGACGAGTCAAAAATTTCAAATACACAATTCGCGAAGTTACCGGGTTTCAGAATCTTCAAGTACAGAGAAGAATTGAATTCGAAGAGACTATCGATTCTTCGAGTAAATAATCCACGAAACATGTTCACGATTCGTTAGATCACACCTATTGATATATCACGCGATTACGATAAGATTTGTCGCGATTACTATCGGAATTCTAGATATATAAACGGTGTCCCATAATTCGCGCCAAAAGAAAGACAGCTGACAATTCAGGATTATTAAAAATGGAGGGTTACAAAATACTACAATTTTTAATTAAAAACCTGAGCTTTCTATCAAAATTACTTCTTGCATGAAAAGACATGGAACCTTGCGTGCCATCATTTTATAACGAGAAAGAAATTATTTCCTACACTTTCCGGTGATAATAATAACAGTTGATCTCCGAAATAGAACAACGTAAATCCTTCCACTCCTTTTTCTTTTTTTCTCCACCCTTCGAGTAATTATTTCGTGTGCTATATGGAACTTCCTCGAAGGATTCTTTAAAAAAATATTACAGAGCATTTTCCGTAAAAAAGAGTCGCCCTGGAAGTCCTATATTTATCCAGAGACATTCCACGAACGTCACAATAACCCAGGGCTTCATCCCTTCCTCTTCGAGTCCCTATCGGCGCACGTTCGGAGCAGTCAAAAGTGTCGAACAAATACACTCGACGAAACCATTAAAAGGCCCGAAAGGAAGGTTGCTGCCGAGGGAGAAATCTGTTTCGACCTGCTGCCGTCGTTCCCTTCTGTACTGCACATGCTGGATCCGGAATCAGGGTGGTTCCGGTTTTTTCCATTCATCCATGGGAAAGCCTGGCCCGGTTTCGAGGGCGAGAGCGACGTCGCCTGAAAAGACGTCACCGCCCTGTCTGCAACTCTTCTAACCACTGGAAGGAAGTCTTTCGACGGCCTGCTGCTTCGGGGTAGAAGAGAATTGTGGCAGTGTGGTCCTGTGTTCTGGGCGGACGTCCGCCCCGCACCATCCAGATATCGATCTTCCATACCCATTGTTCCCCTCGAGCTTGTTATTAACTGTCATAGATCTCACGAAATACCGACCTGTCGAGCGCCTCTTCCGCCACGGATGCGAGTGCAAATTAATTTATCACGAATCCATTAACCGTTCCGTTCCCTCGAGAATATCCGATATCCTCCTCGCGATCGGAATTTCGATTACTCGCAAACGACGCCGATGCTCGCGTTCGATCCGCAGAATTTAACGAATCTAAGATCCGAAACGTGTGCTTCAACCCAGCGCAATCTTAGTAGCATCGCAACGAAAGAGTCTCGCTAATCCGCAGCAGCGGGAACCACCTAACCTAATTACACCTGGAAGCTACGAACCGTCATTCCGCGTGAACCTTTCTCAGACTCGGAGAGCAGCTCATCCTCTCCGAAATACCATCCCTTCCACTTACTCGTTACCACCGACTCAATCGCCGATTATTTAACATCCTCGCGCGATTTATTAATTTTCTCGAGTTTCGATACCCTTGAGAATTATAGGTTTACGATTAAACACAGCTGACATCTAGGTTAGGCTTGTTTAAATAGAACATACTCGGAGAAGAAGAAGAGCGCGGAATATTTAACACCCGAGACACGATCCCTTACACCGATTCAATCGCCGATTAATTTAAGATTCTCGCGCGATTTATTAATCTCCTCGAGTTCCTAAACATTTGAGAATTACGGGTTCGGGAGTAAATACATCTGACACCTAGGTTAGGCTCGTTTGAATACAATATACACGGAGAAGAAAAAGTAGAAGAAGAGCGCGGAATATTTAACACTCGAGATACGGTCCCTTCCACTTTCTCATTACCACCGATTCAATTGTCGATTAATTTAAAATCCACGCGCGATTTATTAATCTTCTCGAGTTTCGATACCCTTGAGAATTACAAGTTTACGATTAAACACAGCTGACACCTAATACCTAGGTTAGGCTCCTCAAAATAGAACATACTCGGAGAAGAAGAGCGCGGAATATTTAACACTCGAGATACGGCCCCTTCCACTTTCTCATTACCACCGATTCAATCGCCGATTAATTTAAAATCCTCACGCGATTTATGTATCTCCTCGAGTTTCTAAACATTTGAGAATTACGAGTTCAGGACTAAATACATCTGACACCTAGGTTAGGCTCTTTTGAATACAATATACACAGAGAAGAAAAAGTAGAAGAAGAGCGCGGAATATTTAACACTCGAGACACAATCCCTTAGACCGATTCAATCGCCGATTAATTTAAGATCCTCGCGTAATTTATTAATCTTCTCGAGTTTCGATACCCTTGAGAATTACAGGTTTACGATTAAATACAGCTGACACCTAATACCTAGGTTAGGCTCCTCAAAATAGAACATACTCCGAGAAGAAGAAGAGCGCGGAATATTTAACACCCGCAGCCGAGCTTAGTTCGTTAGCGATCTAAATGAGATCTCAAAGTGGAAGAAGTTGTTGCAACCTGGAGCGGACACACGTGGAAAATCCGGGCGGAAATGGACGCGGCTGAAAGGCGAGACCGCCGTGGTTGGAGCGGGTCTCGGAGCGAACCCAGGGGCCAGCGGGCCACAAACTGCAGTTTCTCGGATCCGGGAGCCCTGGGGGTAGGAAGGCGAAGCGTACGCGAGTGCGGTGGTCTTCCATTCCGGCAAATGTCCGCCCCACGCGACCTCAATTTATTCGACACCTCCCCTCGCCTTCAGCGCTTGGAAACTGCTCCGAATCTTTTGGCGCGAGGCAGCAGCTCAGCATGCGCCTCGAATTCGATCGGGCGAAACAGCGGGCTGGCCAAGGGGTAAGCAAAGTCCCGACATCGTGAAAGAGTTATTATGCTAATGAACAGCCCGTGCCTAATTACTTCCTCGGGAAAGGAAAGTATCTCGAGCGGCTATCTGCTCGAGAGCCGATTGATAAGGGCCCGTGTAACCGGTGTCATAAATTATTGACACGCTCGATCGCGATCCTCGCCAATGGTTAAGGGTAATATCTTAATTCCGACGAGTAGGCCAAGTTCCTCTCTTTCACGTCTCGCTCGATGCGGGATTTCTTAACACCTTGTTCCTTCTCCAAGATTCCGAGCGCGCTGATTTATTTCCCGTTATAAAACCGCCTTGTAATATTCGGCTACTACGCGTGATTTGTATTTAATAATCTCCGAAATCGAATTTCAAATTAACCGTGACTGCGTTTGTCCCGTCGAAATGAACGCTTTGGATACATTTACGACTCGATGTTGCGAATCAGGGGGTGATATAATTTGTAACGAGTAAAAGTATTCTTTATATTAATTCCGTAAAGATACCTGGGGGTATTCACGACCCCGATGAAATTACCGGTTTTCGAAGTTTCGAATTGGTTTAAAATATCGAGAAATAATGTCTTATCGATAACGAAACTTAATCACGAGTTAAAACGATCTTCGATGGAATCGCGACGCGATGGAATATCGGAGAAGAAAGAGTCTCGTTTCTCGAGTGTTCAACTCCGCGAGCAGTATTCTTCGGGGAAGCAGCTAGACTAAATAAATCAGCCGCTTAACAACCTCCCTAGCCATCAAATTCAAGCAGGGAAACACGGCTCGCGTCGCGGCCCAGAGAATCCACGGAATCCCGCCGAGAGGACATAAAATTTTCCCCAAGGATGTGGCTAACTTGGAAACGACGCGTCCCTGACAGTCGACCTCTCCGCGTCGTGGCGGCGTCGCGGGCCTGGACGTGAGCCAGTCTTGCGAAATTCTCGTAACACGTGTTTCAGGTTCGTTGGCACGTGTTGGTGGTCCGTCGAGGCCCGTAAACGTCGCGACTCCTCGCCGGCGGACGCCGACAAAGGGCGCCTCCGGCTCTCCTATTGTCGAGAATTTAAGTCCATGGAAACTGGACGCATTGTCGTGCCTGCTCCTCGTCGGACACGCACGTCCACGGATTTATCCCCGAAAACGGATGGGAAAAAAGGGGATGCGACCGACTCCTTGGATCCTCACCGCCGTGGATTCTCCGCGTTTTCTCCGCTCGTTGTTTATCGCGATATTTCTCATCCCCGTCTACCGGCTTCTTCTTCGTCATTTCGACACATGGTCACGAGGATTTATCGCGGATGATTTTACTACATTCCTTCATTCCTCTGGAATATTCGATTTTTGGGTCTAAACACAGGGGATGAAAACGATTCTTGTGTCTTCAACGACATCGATTCACTGGAAAATTAACGTTGTTTATAACGATATTTCTCATTTTATTTCTCGTTTCCAAATGAAAAGTACATTATCCCCAGGGAATAACGCGTTAAACCTCGCTATCTATAAAAGAAGACACCGGAAAATTTTATAACCGAGCACTTAGCGACCAACGATCAGAGAACTCGCAACTATCCATTACACCCCGTGCAAAGAACCTATCAAATACCCACGTATTTTCAACGACATCGATTCACAGGAAAGTTAATGGGAAGTATCGCGATTTCAATTTTCCCGAAATAACCATACAGAAATTTAGCTTGCAAATTTTTTTTTAAACGCATTACGACACTCCGTAACGTTCATTTCTCGTTACCCAAATGAAAAATACATTGTCCCCAGGGAACAACGCGTTAAACCAGGTATCTATAAAAGAAGACACCGACAAATTTTATAACCGAGCACTTAGCGATCGACGATCAGAGAACCGGCAACTATCCATTACAGCCCGTGCAAAGACCCTATCAAACACGCATCACGGGTGACCCCGAATTTCGTTGGCCGCCGCCGAATCTAAAAAATCCACAAAACCCTCCCACCGGCTTGCAAATCTCCGCGAAGCTAAACGCTAAACACCGTGAGCTCCGTTGGATACGTAATTACCATCGGGCCGTACACGAAACTAGGCCGGGCCCCGCGCCCTGGCGGACGGAGAGGGCCCGAAATCGGGCGCGCAGCCGGCCACCTTGCTGCCGGTGCTGTTGGTATCCACGTAGCACGGTCGAAAAAACGGCGGACGGGTCTGGAAAGCGTGGCCGTCTTGGGAGGTCGCGGATGCGCCACCGGGGGATCCGCATGCCCTCCTAAATATGTTATTAGTACGGTCGTATAACTGCTTCATTTCGAGCGTATGCCCCGAAGGCGATCATCTGCGTCCGCGTCCCGGGACCCCGGCTACGGCGTCGGCCGAAGAAAGAGGGAAACCATTTCGCGGGACTTAGACACGGACGGCAAAATGGCCGCCGAGGCGAAGGTGGCTGGCCCGGCGCTCGCCCTCCCAGAAGTTTCGACCAGGGAGGCCTAGATTGTTTAATCGCTCCCCCCCTAATCAATGCCACGGGCTACCCTGTAATTTCGCCAAATTGCGGTAGAGACTCTGCTCTACGGGACATTCGGCAAGGGGGGCAGGGAAATAGGCAGCAGCGCGATGGTAGGTCTTAATTTAGTCCGCTATAAAAGCGGCTAGCGCTCAGCTAGACCGTTCCGCCGAGGACTTCGGCGTGGAGTTTAGAGGTTATGTTACTCGGGTGTCGGCGATTTTTCGGTCCCGGCCCGGTTCTCGGATTTCGCTCAGCTATTTCGCCGGCGATCGTGAGAATCGGAACGGGGATAGGGTGATAGAGAGATAGAAAGGGTGGCGCGGGGACTCGGGGAGAGATTGGAGGGGTTATGCGCGGGCTTATGGTAGGCCGATTAGGCAGCTACTCCCGGCCTGGGCGGAGAGGACTAATGCACGGTATTAAATATAGTGGTCTACGGGGGCTTCTGTGATGATTGCGCGCCTACGTTGAACATTACCCACGAGCGGTGAAGCTTAATGATCGCGTAGATTTGCAATATAAATCCGGCAGGAATTTCAGTCCGAGCCCCGAGGGATGAAAACCTCGGGAACGTTCGTTCCCGTGCCCGTAAAGTACCGTTATTATTGAGCACGGTTGTCGTTAAGCTTCCACGTTGATGCGTGTAATTCCCGGCCATGGTAATCGACCATCTTAACTGTACGAATAAATCGATCACCGTCGGATAGAACTCGCTCCTGGCAAGGGTGGTGTCGTTTCGAGGGTGCACGAGATTTCGATTCGCGAATCTTTCCGGAATCGCGCCGGGGGTCGAAAGATGACGTGGTTTGAGTTATCGGTCCCCCCTCGGTTCCGAGTATCGCGAGGTATTTGCTTATTCGTACCAGGAATAATAATTTTGAGATACCCGGTAATAATTGGGGGTCGAAGAACGATATTTTACGAGATTGAGTCTTAACCCTTCTCAGGTTTGACAAGTGCGGCTGATTTGCATAGTTAGATCGAAGAATGTTATTCCCGACGCCTTAAATTTGCCTGGGAATTACCGGAAATTAAGCAGAGGCTCGAAGGATGGTAATTTTCTCGGGTACATGTCTGCCTTGGTACCCCTGTCGGGTCCGATTAACGTATCCGCGGCGTCGGAGACGACGTTCGACGTCCGACGCGGTCTTCCGTCGCGTGGCGATGGGGTTTCAATGAAAGAAAGCTGGAATTAGGAATTTTATTAGCTGTAACGGATAATAAAGGGCCTCGGCTCGTGTTTGTGACAAGAATCGAGGCTCCGGGTTCTCGTATTAACAAGGTACGGCAAAATTACAGGTGTACCCTCGGTAACTCGATCAATGAACGGCCACGTGGTAATTGCCTCGTTCGTGATATAATTACTTCATTCTAGATACTACAAAAACGCAACGGCGAAGGAGATCTTAATCGGCTAATTGTCCGGAGCCCTGATCCAATTTGTTCGCGTCGAATTATTTCCCCGTTGAACCCCTTTCGTCCGGCCCTCGTTACAAACCGAGCCACAGCCGTTCGATAAGCGCCGATTAAGTGTCCCGCATGTTTTCGCGCTTTTAAAATATTCAAATTACATCCCGTAGCCGTGGATTTAATTGTCTTGCCCGACGACGAAATCCCGGATCGATTAATTCGTCATCGCGGCGGATCCTCGCCGTGGAAGGGGACAAAGCAACGCGCAATTTCGAGGAATGACGAGTCCGCGTTGCAATTAACCTGGCCCGCAATTAGCCGACTGCCGGCGCGTAATAAATCGACGCGGCGAATAAACGAGTCCAGGTGACGCTGTACACAGCCGGAACATCGAATTACCGCGATTATCGCCCGAGGTCCCGATGCAAAGCGTCCCTGTAAGCCCGTATCGTCGTCCTCCATCGTGTCGATGCGTTTGTCACGCGGACGCCTTCCCCGCGTCCCGGTTTTCCCTCCTCGAGATCACGCGCTCGATTCGCCCTTTATCGGCCATCTTCCTTTATTTTTACCGATCTTGTCCGATACCCGAGGATATATCGATGTACCTTGCACGCTAACAACGCGACGATCGGCCAAAGAGGAACAGGTGATCGTCTGCGACGAGCGTGAAACGCGAGATTGCAAAAAATGGAGGATGCAGTCGCGGTGGAATTACGTACGAGGTCGAGGGAAGAATTTCCATGGGCGATGGGCGCCATCGGCCGAGTCGTTGGCCAGGAGATTTCGCTCGAGGTCGGTACGATCGGGAGAATTCCTGGACGATGAAAACGTACGATTAATCGGGACGGCGCCTTCTGCGCTTCTTGGGTGGCGGGCCGATTAAACCTCGAATCGGCCTAATTCCCGCTTTATCGCCTAAGATCGGGCCTCAGTATGCGCGAGCGGAGCGTATGGCACGCCGATTTCGCCGGATGGAATTTCCAGACGAACGCCGGGGATGACAGCAGCTCGGCTCGATCGTTCCCGGCCAAGTTTACCGGCAGTCACTGATAAACATACGGTTATGGTGTACCGTTTACAGGCCGCAGATAAAAGATAATTAGTCTTGCCATGCTCGCTCAGCTGTTCTCGAATCGGCGTGGCTCGGGAATTCTAAGGCTGTCGGATTAACGATTTCGGCTTCCTCGCGGTATGTCATAAAGGGCTCGAGCGGCATTGTCATTACGGTTTAACAGGGATCTAATAAATATTCGCAGAGGAGAGAGCAGCCGGGATTAGGATGAAACGCACGCTTGGCTCGTGAGGGAAGCTCGTTAACAGGTAGCAAAGGCCTCGTGAGTTTTTAAGCAACTCGAAGATATATACGCGTCAAGCTGTATTATATACAATTTAGACGGCGTGTCCTTTCCTTCTTTTACGTTTTAACGATATTCGAATAAGGGACATTAAACGACGCCGAAGCTTGAAATGGAATTAAACGTCGCTCCGAATGGTAAGGGGAACGCATTAAAAACTGGAGGATTTTATTAGTTTCGAAGGAACTAGTAGGTATACCGCTCCTTCCAGTAATAAAAACTACGTTACTCACGATCTGAAAGTATACTCCTTATACTTCCACTTATTTTATTATCGGTATAGATAGAATAAAGCATAAAATACAGAGTCTTAACCTAAACCTACCACGGTCAAAATGACCGGTGAATAGGAAAAAGATAGAAGCTCCAAAAAATAGAATAACACGAGACATCGCGAAAATGACTATACATATATTGGAAGAAAATTCGCGAAGATGAGTGATTACGATAATAAAGTTGAACGCGAAATTTGTAATAAAAATTTGGAAAATAGTGATTTAAACCATGGTAGGTTTAAATCATAAAATACATGTGAAAATATGTGCGTGAAAAATTACACCTAACTTTGCAATATTTAAAAAAAGAAATAAAATAGCAGAAACGAAAGCTAGAAATTCAATCGACCGGACTACCAGGCTAATTCGGCTATCGAAAACAATAATCGCTGTATCGCGGAGCAAACAAAATGCCTGGGCCCGGATCGTTAAAAACACAGTGTTCGCTGAAGGAATCCAGCATCAAGAGCCCATCAGCACGTTCTTTTCCCGCGGTAGCCCCGAAACTGCTGGCAGCCATGCACGGACCACACGCGCGTCGATAGACCTTTTAAGAGCCATTTTGCGAAACCGAATTCGAGCTGCCGTTCGCGCATAATTGCTCCGGTAGTCTGGTATCGAGATCGAGAAACGGCAGCAAGCGTCCACGGCTCTAAAACCCATCACCGATCGTTCACCGAAAAGGAACAAGAATCCCGAGTCCCAAATCCGATACCGACGACGACTCCGCGTCTCGGATCGAGATAACGCCGGTTAATCGGCCGTTAATCCTCCGATTAAGCTCCACGACCGCGTTTGACCACCGCGATTCCTTACTAAAGTGTCCCGGGTCGAGTACCATTCGATGTCGCGACGATATCACGCGACTCGCGTCACGCGATTTCGCGCAATTTCACCGGCGAGAGTATTAATTACGCGCGCGGGGTCGGTTTTACCCGGCGAGCGGTCCGTTTGCGCGTTGCGGGCCCGTCCGAAGGGGGCGGTTTTATGCAGAAAAGGGGAAGACGCGGCGCACGCAAGCGTATTAAAAGCGCATAAAAATAAATTCGCCGCTCGCGCCGGGCGAAAATAAACCTCCTCCGACGTTACCGGCAATTACGCCGCCATGCTCTTTTCGAAGCGGATCGCCGCGCCGGTAGTCGAGGCGGGCGCGCGCGTGCACGCGCGCTTATCGGGAATCTGCACGCGAGCGGATTTTATTTTTCCGCGGCCGAGCGAACGCGCGGCGAACCGACCCATCGTAAATACAGGCGTTGAAATCACCGGTAGGGCTACATTGTGTTACCCAAAGGCGACCCTCGCCGGGGCCTCGCGATCCACCCCGGGCCCTTTTCTCGTCCTGCACGGGCAGGTGCATCCGCGGCGACGTATTTTACCGATTATAAGCCCGGGACCACCCCTCGGCCGGCAGCGAACGGGGAATTGTTTTAATTGGAACCGAGAGAGAGTTTGCGTTTAATTAATGCCGGCCCGAGGAGCCCAGGCCGGATCGACTCCGAGTCGTGATAATTGATAAGGTTACCGCCGGGCCCCTTCGAGCTTCTTCGTTTTATCTCGTTTAGGGGCGCGTGCAGCGCGAATGCACGGCGATGCCGAATTGATGGGGAACGCGCATGCGAGCGAAACCGTTTCGGTTACCTTTCGACGAGCTGGTGACTGCTCCGAGGATTTATGGCCTGGGTTCCTGGCTTCTGTTTATCTTACCACCGGCTCCCCCGAGTCCGTGCAATTCCGAATTATCCGCTAAACTATTTTCTGCAGATTTTCCTACTGTTTTCCATCGTCTTTTTCTTTTTTTTGAGGGGCGGAGAGAGATGCATGCGAGCGTGTTTTTATTTGCGAGATTTCTGTGCAAGGGACTGAAGGGGGATGTAGATTGTGGATTTAATAATTTTGTTATGTTTCTGAGTAATTTTTTAGAAATGCATGCAAGTCGTATTTTAAGGCGAAGAGAGATGCATGCAAGCGTGTTTTCATTTTCGAGATTTCTGTGAAAGAAACTGAATAGGGATGCAGATTGTAGATTTAATAATTTTTTCAAGTTTCTGAGTAATTTCTTGGATATGCATGCAAGTGTCTAAAGAATTTTAGGTATTACTTTGAACGATGACGTTAAGACTTCTTTCTGTGGAAGAAACTGAATGGAGATGTAAATTATTAACTTAGAAATTTTGTCAGGTGTTTGATAAATGTATGTAAGAAATTTTACATCTTACTTTGCGGATTCTTGTTGGAGAAAATTGATGGCGATTGGAAAACTCCCGTTGAAAATTTCGTTTCAACTTTGTCGATGTTTTGTTAATTTTCTGACAGAAGATGCATTCGAGTAAACGATTTCGAGTCTTACTTTGAACGATAAAATGGTGGCCGTTGAAAGATTTACAGCGTCGCTTCTTGGCTTTCGTTCCGAGGTCTCCTAGAGAAGGAAAGTCTATATTAATATAATTTTATTAATATTATGCTAAACTTTTTGAAAGTTTTAGAACGTCACGTGTCCCTTTTAATTCTCATTTTAATTATTTTTAATAGACGTCGATCTATCATCGTCAGGTCTCAATAAAAAAATATTAGGTTGGGGAAAAAGAAATCCTTTTAAAATTATAAGAGTAGTGGATTTCTTTTTCCTCAATCTGATACAACGAATTGTAATCGTTTTTCTCGCAAGCAAAGAGAAATATTTACAATACCCGCGGTAAATCATCGGTTAATTTTGCGGGTATATTTTTCCAGTAATTAACGTCGCGTTTCTTGCCTCCCTTCTTAAATTAAGAAACATCTGTCGTCGCTTCGAGATTTCCACTTGCTAAATACGTGTACGAGATTTTACGTTTCCTTTTGTCCCTCGCTTTATTACCGAAGAATTTAATGGCCGCATAAAATGATTATTAACCCCCTTAAGCAAGAAGAGCGGATACGTCTGTCGTAATAAATTATTTGTACCCCTCACCCGTATTTTATGCACGCATCGTAACTTTCGACGCTGTACAGACAAACGAATAATCGAAAGTTCGTCGAAAAAAATACCGTCCTCGCTATCTGTTTCTCGCTCGACCGACAGCTTTGGCAAAAAAAAAAGTTATGCTTCATTTACGATGACGAAACATCGACCTAATTACTACGCTCGATTAAGTCATAATTATACCCACTCGTCGAGCTTACAGACGCAACGATAATAAATCTTTCAGCTCCACGATGCTACATACTCTATGAACACTGGATATCTGTCTAGAAATCTCACTTTATGCTACTTTGCTAATGTATTCCATTTTAACTTTTCCTTTTGTAAGCTTATTTTTATTAGCTTCGAAATATAGATTACAAACCTAGAAAATTTGTATAATCGATCCACTTCGAAGATATAAATTTCAAAGAAGATAAAGCACAATTTGTAACAATTAAATGACAAACATAAATACCCTAATATTATTTT
Organism: Lasioglossum baleicum; assembly: GCF_051020765.1. Classification (NCBI taxonomy): domain Eukaryota; kingdom Metazoa; phylum Arthropoda; class Insecta; order Hymenoptera; family Halictidae; genus Lasioglossum; species Lasioglossum baleicum. The sequence continues at coordinate 12,248 of NW_027470637.1, read as the reverse complement.
CTTTTGTAACACGTTAGCTTGAAAATATAGATCACAAACCTAGAAAATTTGTATAAATCGATCCACTCCGAAGAGATAAATTTAAAAGAAGATAAAACATAGCTTGTAACAATTAGGACTTGGATGCTTTAAATGACAACAAAAAATACCCCTATCGTAAAATAAAACGAAAAGTAGGATAACGGAGAAAATATACGAGTGGAATTTTTCAAATACCAGAAATCCGATTCGCGTTTCCTGCTGGCGGCCTCGAATTTGCATGTAATAACAAATACCGGGACGAATCAAAGATTTCCCCAAATAGTCGTAAAAGGCTAACCGATGGTGGAATAACCGGGCACTTGGTCGAATCGCTAGCATTTCCCGGCGCACGTCCGAACCCGCCTTTTAAACGCATTTAATAGCCCAGCCGAAGAAGCAACTGTATTACCGTAACCACACGTTTCACCATACGCGATCTCCGTGTTTACATAGAGTATCATTACCATTCGTCTACTCGGCCCCTAATCAATGGGACTAATTAGAGCCCAGGAAAGTCCGGGCGCATAGTAGCCAGAGGAATCCGGATAATTAGCCGGCGCAGACCGACCTCGAGCATCGGTCGGGCAAAATTGAAAAAAGGCGGACGAATTCAGCCCTTCGGAAGGGAACGAGCAGGACACCGGGAATAAAAGAGCGGATCCCATGGACGCGGTGTTTGGCCAAGCCGAGTGGGGGTCCAGGAACGAAATTAGCCGAGCACGCGGCTACCAAACGAGCTAATTAGTCCTCGAGCCAATCGAATTTCCGCTACTCGCATACTTTCCCCTTTATGCCAGCGATAAACAGGCGCAAAGGAATCTGATGTATGACCGCGCTCTGACATGTTTATTAACTCGGGCCGCTTATCGAAGTCGAATCGATTCCTGGACTCGCGTAAATTGAGGCGAATCGATGGCCAGAGGGCAGACCGGTCGTTTTCTCCGTGATATGCGACTAACCGGCTCGAGGATTCGTGTTTTTCCTCTGATTCACGAGATGCGGTTAGATCAGCGGGAATATTCGTCCCGAATTTTATCCCTGACGAATAATTTTCGATCTAATTCCGATAATAGTTCTTTAATTCTAATTTATATTTCGTTTAGGTTGAATGATTTAAACGATTGTTCTTCTCTTGTCTTCGGACCAACCAAATAAATAGAACTACTACGATAGATCAATAGATGAATAAAGGGAAGAAAGAGAATTAATTAAAGTTCGGAATTTTACACCAAATGGGAATTTGAAATAAAAAATAAAATAATATTTAACGAACGGTGGTAAAAGATGCGTAAAGCGAGAAGCGTCCTAGCACACCAGGGTTAACACGAGGTAAGTCAAAAAAAGGTACATAAAACTCACGAGAAAGTAGATCAATCCAAAATTTCAAATCAAACACGTTCAATATTCCCTGGAACAACGAATTTTCACATTCGCATCATCACACCGATTCTCCGCAATTTAAAAACCCAATACACGCTTCAAAACGATTAGAATCGACGATTCGTTACAAATCCTTGACAATACGTACTGAAAACCCTGGAAGGAAAAAAAATCACCTCTCTTAGCTAACCAAGCAATCACCCACTCCCCGAAACGAAGCATTCTCGGGAGAGATGGCGGAATGAGCCGGAGGATCGCAGCGGTCCATGACATATTTATTAACTCCTCGGTTATCGGAGATCGGATCGGTTTTTGGGAGAGCGCGTAAACCGAGGAGAATGGTGCGGTTGCACGAGAGATCGGACCGCCCATGTCGAGCGGGTGCACCAAGGAATCGTATTATGAACATTTTATCGAGGTGGACCGCGAAAGAGTGGCGAACCGCGAGTACCGAAGCGCTAATTGCGAGCGGCTGTTTCCACGGGCCGGGCGCACACGTGGCCACGATGTACGCCTCGTTAAGGCGGTCCTTAAGGCGATCCTGCCCGGCAAGGAATTCCACGTGCCCGCTTCTGACAGGGTGGCACGCCGGAGATGCCCGGTTGCCTGGTGATCGCTGTAATTGGCAGCGACCTCAGCCCGAAATCCCACCGGGGGAACGAAGCCGCGAGAGACCAATCGTTGGACCCGCGACGCCGGTCCACGGTGAAAGTGCCGGATTTTCGGGGATTATTCCGGTGTTATGGTCGCGAGTCGCAGGAGTGGGTGGTGTGGTCGATTTGGTGAAGGGAAACGACGACTGACCTCGTTCCTCTTCCTCCTCGAATCGCTTTTCTGCGGGGTACCGAATGGGTGGACTTCTTTGCCGATTTCTTCGCCGATTTCGAAATTCCGCTTGGAAACTGGAAGGTGAGAATTTTGGTTTGATCGTGTGTTGTAGTTATATCGAATCTAGAGTCATGGTGACCAGATAAGAAGACCATAAGTTCCTGTTAAAACAGCTAGTAACTGTAAACATATTGAGTCATTCGGAAAGTCATTTCATTTTTTTTCTTTTTTTTTATGCAACTGAACTTGGCTCTTTTTGATAAAACTGTATATTTTTTTACTTTTATCTAAACGAATAGTATATTTCTGGGTGAATTAATTCGCTTATAATTTTCTGTTTTATTTGAAGAAGATTGAGAATAATTAAAGGGTGTAATATCTGTTTCATGCAAGTGTTACTCTTTGAAATATACACACGCTGTTTTCAAATCCTAGGAACTCGAATCCAAAGATCAAATGCGTACAGAGTACTTGGTATATTTTACAGAAAAGTTAGCATACCTCCTACCGGAGCTAATCCATCTGATTATGACTGATCGGAGGAATAAATTCGCGAATAATTACCAATTCGGAATGCATCCATCCCCGAAAAGTTTGTGCCAGGAGAAAAAGCCGAGACGAACCGCTAAAAATTTCGAAAGGCAGGAGGCATCGGTCTCGAAAGATCGATTCCTCGAAGCCGAGGAAAAAGCGGGCTGGTGGTTGTGCTCGAGTGCGGGTCCAGAAATGGGCAGACAGGAAAGCCGATGGAAAAAAAGTCGCGACGCGTGCTTGAATCGATAGAGTGCTCAGCTATGTCAGCGTTTATGGCGTCGCGTCAGCGTGCGTTTTACGCGAGATTACGGGGGCCAGGAGCTTTCCGGCCTCGCAGCACGGGCCCCACGAGTGTTTCCACTTATAATAACATTCCGAAACACGTAAATACACTCGAGTGGGCAAAGCCGCGCTGCTGTAGGTCCTTGCAGAGACGACGGTCAGTCGGTGGCCGTGTCTATACCGACGTCTGCCAAAGGACCACGGGATGTAGTCTCTCCTCTGGCTACTTGAATGTCGTCGTCCGCCTCAAGGATCGTCTGAATGCTAGGACTTCTTCGTTTTTTCCCCGCCACCGGGAGCAGCCTCCTTATGGAGGACGCTTTAATAATGTTCCAGATGAACGTCCGATTCGTGATCTTGTCGCTTTTTTCTACCCCGACCGAGTTGCTATGGCAGAGAATTCGTCTGGTCAATTACGGTTCGTTATATTTTCGGAGAACACAGATTTTCAACGTAATTGTAGTTGTAATCGCAAGAATAAGCGAATTCTGGGATAGAGATAGTCGTAGAGATGTTACATTTGCGTGGAGATAGGAAAGATTCCTCTTTGTCCTTAAGTAAAAGTTTGAGGACTTTTTAAAACGTGCAAAAATGAGATGAGCGTTTCTTGACACCTAAACTATTAAAGGAGTTAAAATAATCAAGAAAAATAATTTTCATTTGTGGTAAAATTCATGTTAATTGAGGTAGGAACTAGAAATTAAATTTTGTGTAGTTCTAGAGGAAGAAATGTTTAATTGATTACTCTTCTGGCTTCTCATTAGGATTCTAAAGTTGGATACAGGTCACTTAAAAATAATCGAAGATATACTAAACTGTACAATTTTGTACCTTATTCATTTTATATTCACGTATATGAACATTTTACGGCTATTTTATTTTATCTTCTTTTCAGAAGAAAGAAGAAACTGGTGGAAAATGTTATTTTATAAACAAAAATATTTAATCCTTCCATTTTCAAGAAGAGAATCCTCGGTATTACTCCGACAGCGTGAAAGAGCATAGGAGATTTTGAAAATCCATGCCATTCGAATCTTCGCTAGCGAGCTAGGTATCGAAATACGATCCACGAAAGCTGGCTAACGGGTTCCAGTTACTGATCGATAAATCAGGCGGAGTTTTCTTGTTAGTTATCGGTGATTTACGAGCTAGTTAATATCGCACGAGGAACGTCGAACACCTAGCTGACGAGATACGGTAGTGGTATCGTAAAGAGGCACGTTTAATACTTTGTGCATCGATGGACACTAATTAAATGGAAGCGCATTTTTATGTATCTCCGATCGACCCGTAATTCCACTCTAAACGAACCGACGAGGCTTCTCTCGGACGGTGGAAAAATTTCGGGAACAGGATTTCGACAGCGATTTTCCACGGCCTCTCTGTCGAAAACGCTCCTGGAATGTATCGATTTACGCGAGAGCGACAGAACCAGGCATTCCTCCGTTGCGTCGACTCGTGGATCGATTTACGATCGTCGGAATTATGGTTACGAGCGGCAGGTGGGTTTCCTGTGGATCGAGAGTGCCGGTGGCACTTATAAGTTGTAGGAATTTTCATAAATCGATAGATCACGCTTAACCAGGAGGTTTTCTCGAGCGAAGGTGTTACGAAACTCTCCTTATCTGTGTCACACGAACTAAAATACCGATCGTGAGAAAGATCTGGGATTTTATGCCTTCCTGCCCTCGCGTTCCTTCCATTCGCTCTAATCGTCCGAGCTGATATACTCGAGAGGTGTAAAAATCTTTCTTCCTCTCCATTCCGTCGAAATATAAACTTTCATTTCCAATTTTAATTTTAATTACTTTCATTTAAATTCTCTACGATGAATAATTAATAACATAAAAATTTCCAAGTACATGTAAGTAAAGAACACTAAGACACAAAATCCCTAAGAACTAGTTCAAAATTTTCTAACAGGAACACCGATATAACTTTTCTTTTCCCAAATAAGGATCCGAATCTACCAGACTATTTTCCAAGAATTTTCTCGCAAGAACCGGAGAAGAAAAACACACATTCCAGATAGTAATCGAGAAAACCGATTCCCAAACCGATTTTTTAATGTCGAACATGTGAAAAATATACATTGTACTCGTAAATATATAACGATATTATTACCATTTTATTTAATATTTAATTATAATTTCTTTCCAGCTTCCTGAATCCTAAAATAATAATAATTTCGCACAGCAATAATCCCAAATAAAAGGAAGAATTAAACGAATCTTTTCAGATCCTATTATCAACCAACTTTTCTCGCAAGAACCGGAGAAGAAAATCACATATTCCGAGATAGTAACCGAGCAAACCAATTCCCAATCAAGACCGCCCCATCACGTCGACCATAATTCCCAATAAAGATTCTCCAGCCACCCCTGGCCGCCCTTCCATCAAAGATTCTTCGACCGGGTGGACAAAAACATCCAGCCAGTCCTCTCTGGCCGGCATAATCGTTGCACGGCTCGCGAAATTTTTCTACTCGCGCCGCGAGATACCATCCTCGGGGATAATCACGTGGAATCAGTTTCTTCGCCGCGGTATTAGGGCGTTATTCAGATGCGCGAGGAGGGAAGCGTCGAATTTTTACGTGACACGGGGGTCCGGCGAAAAAGGAGGACGGCGACGGGGTCCGGGGAGCTTTTGGCAAACGAGTCACGTCGTCGACGGATGCTTCACCGACTACCGGATCGTTAGTCGGTTCTTTGCCTCGCTTCGGGATCAAACGCGGCCCTCAGATCTTACCGCGAGCGGGTGGCGGCGTAACGAGGAATCGCCACGAGCGTTTCCTCCTGCAGTTGCAAAAATGCACGCCCACCACTCGCGAATTATGCGAACCAGTCGTCCACACGCGATACACGAATCTTCCTGTCCAACTCCCGGCCGTGGACCGTGGCTACCCTCCAGCCGGAGAACCTGCTTTTCGGTATTGTTGCCCGTTATTTAATGTCAATTCCGATGATGCGATTGCGTTTCTACGTGTTACGTGTTCCTGGAACCTCGTCGTTACCGCGGCTTCAATTCAGGAAATTGTAGGTGGCTCCCAGCAATTCCGCACAGGTTGCGGTACAGGTTTACGACCGGAGCACGGCTGGTGTACGTTACGTTTCGGGGTAAGTAACGAGAGCAGAGTCCCTCGGACTCTCTCTCCAAATTTTTCCAAAGATTTCACGGATTTTTGAGCCATTTCGGAGCTACGTTTCGCCTTCCAAGGCACGCATGCGTCGGAATGAGCTTGTGTTCGTTAGGTTGGATGAGTGAGACGTAAATGTTACATCCTGGTGTTTAAATTAATATTGAGTATACCTATGAATAATTATATGGAAAAATTAGAAAATAATTTAGAGAAAATAAAGCGGTTGTAATATCAATTTTATGATACTAATCATTTTGGAAAATATGGAAAACGGTGTAAAATATAGGATCTCAATCTCTCAAAAATTTTGTTTGACATCACAAATGTGAAAAATAGCAAAGGTGATTGTTATTCACGATTATTATTAATTTCGATTTATCCTGACAGTATTAATTACACTTTTTAAATCCTGTACAAATCGTAAATAAAAGGAAGAATTAAAGAATATTTTCAGATCCTAAACATCGACCAAATTACCTTTATTCAAGAACTTTCTTAATCAAGAATTATTCACTCACTATACCCAATGAACTACCTCAAAATAATCGGTTTCAAAATTATTTAGAAACGAATAGAAAGGATAATTGCAGAGACAGAATAGATAAGAAGTTACTTCGAGCTTCTCAATGGTTCATGAGGAAGGAAAATTTACGTAACGTTACGTATAAGGTGGGTATATTCTTTCCTGCTGAAGAAGTGACCGGAATCGAATCCGAGTCCCAACTGCCGCTAGGTAACGGTACGATTCGTCTACCGGAAGGAAGTTGCACGGATCGCGAACAAAGGACCACCCGAATGCTGACGCGTAACAGACCACCGTTTCTGCCTCCTGTATCTTTTCCAGCAGTTCCGTGAAGCGAATACCGCACAGATCGCAGCCAACTCTCTATGCTTCCCAGTGGCGAATTCGTTTACACGCTGCCAGCCGCCTATTATCTCGCGATTATCCCGTGTACTTCGGAACACGCCTATTCATCGTTCGATCATCAGAGGAATTCCACGAGGAGGTGGAAATAGCGCGATGTCTCGGCAGAACATGAAACTCGTCGTGGATTTTAAGAGACTTCATCTCAGAATATTTAAATTGTTCGAGAGAGTTACGATTGATAAGGAGAACTTTTGTTATTCGAGGAGCGAATTTTTGGATGCAGATTTTACATTCAGGAGGAGGGAAAGTGATTATTTTAATAATAGATCGAGTACTCATTTTTTGGGAAATGGTAAAATTATTAAAAAGTTTTTATAAAAATTATTAAACATTCTTCTTAATTTTTAAAGAGAAACCTGGATCAATTATAAGAAAAGAATCTTCTAATTTAAATTTCAGTTCGAAGGAATGATTCAGTGGAACAAGAAGAAAAATTTATAACTGCAGAATTGTAGGCAAGAAAATTTAATTTAACATGAAATATAAAATATACAACTTGGTCGAGATATAGACAGAGCTATTACACGGCTAAACTACTGATTTAATGGCTTAATAATATTCGAAGAAGAGATCGAAAATTGCCGTAAAAACTTGGCCTGTCACAAACGAGCTGTCTTCGTCCCTTTATCTTTCGTTCCATCTAAAATTCTCGTGCTTCCAGAAGAAGAAGCAAAGACAGACCACCGGGATCTGCCTAAAACAAAGCGACTAACCTCCACTCGTTTGCCAGTCTAGACAAATCCGGGCAGACAAGCCGAACGCAAACTTCCGCTTGAGATGACGGCGGAACAGGTCCACGATCTTTCAAGAATAATTCCCTAATAAGAGGGTAATTACTTAATTTCTGTTTTCGGCCGCCAACGGGCATAGAGTGGCATGTCACAAAATTGCTTGTTACAAACTTGAAACGCTGTCATGTTCGGGTCTAATTAAGCTGCAGGACCTTCTACAACGATCGGCTCCTTTGTTTACCGAACTGTGCACGATTTGGAACATCTTGCGACAACTTTCGAGGAAGAATCCTTGCGGTAAAAGAAGCAAAATTTGAAAATTAACAATTACAACGAAACAAGATTCCAGATATTACCGTTTATATAATTTTCAATTTGGAACACCTGCGATAACTCTCGAGGAAGGATCCTTGCGGTAAAAGGAGGAAAATTTGAAAATTGACGATTCCAAAAATTATCGCTTATATAATTTTTGATTTGGAAGATCCTACGATAACAACTTTCGAGGAAGAATCTTCGCGGTAAAAAGGACAATTTGAAAATTGGCGATTCCAACGAAACACGATTCGAAAAATTAACGCCTATGTAATTTTCGATTTAGAAGATCCTACGATGACAACTTTCGAGGGAAAATCCTCGTGGAAAAAGGGGAAGGAAAATTTGAAAATTTACAATTCCGATGAAACACGATTCGAAAAATTATCGCTTATATAATTTTCGATTTGGAAGATCCTGCGACAACTTTCAAGGAAGAATCCTAGCGGAAAAAGAAGCAAAATTTGAAAATTGTCGGTTCCAATTCAACACGATTCCAAAAATCATCGCTCATACAATTTTCGCTTCGAACGAAAACTATTTCCAGACAAAATAAATGAAACGTTGTATAACCTTCCAATTCAGTGGCGATTCATTCGTACCCAAGTCCCCGATTATTATTTCCCAGAAACCACACGCCTGGTGTAGCTTCTGCTTGACCAAACGCCTCTTAGATCTCCACCTGGCCCTTTCACCCCTGCTCGATCGGGAATCCTTCGGTAACCCGCGCAAATCCCTCGAGGACGACTGTGTCTGTCGGACGAGACACGAGATTTCATCGTGGGTCACGCGATCAACGTAACGAGGATAAATATTTACCCGAGAAAGAGAGCGGGCTAGGAGTAAATCCCGGACGAAGGGATGAAAACGGCGCGAGATAGGGATCTCGACGGGGGTGAGACTACCTGTCCGCCATGCTCGATACGCGGCAGAATCCTTGAGAAAAGCCGGACGGGTTTCACCTAATACCGTGGATTAGGGTTTAAGCAGCCTTACGGCATTCAGCGGATGGCACAATAAAACACGCCGGCCATTCAAAGGATATCCCTCGACGACACCGGCCGCTGTAATAATCTGGCGTAATAGGGGCCGGAAGTGACGCGGGTTAAGGGTGGCGAGAGGGAAAGGAGAACGAAATCTATGCCAGTTGCGTGAAAGTGCAGCCGGTGAAAGAGTTGCTTTGTCGTCTACCAAGAAAATTCGTTCGAGGTATGGAAATTTAAAAACGTCCGTAGAATTTGGCATAATTATGGAAATAGGGTAGATAGACACGCATCTTTTTTACGTAAATTCTACTTAAATCGATTATTCTTGTATTCTTTTTCGGTTTACGTATTTTTATGTATCTCTATTGCGACACGTATAATTTTTAAAAACAATTTGATGATTTTATCGTTTCGTCTAATCTTTGATTTTAGCATTCTCGCACGTCGAATGGCTGTCACGTTTCTCTTGCACGACTGACTGCCGAAAACTAATTACAAACTCACCACGCGTATACCCGGGTCGTCAAATGGCGCCAATGGTTATCGGAAGTCCCCGGTTCGCCGATAATACAAATTTAGAAAATTATATTCGTGTAGATTCCGGTTCCTATGACACACGAACACGTGACTCTTTAGTTTGACTTTTGACGCTAGATCTCTCCATCGATATTTTACAATTTGTTTTAAATACAATTATCCACAACGATAGTCCGATGAAGATAAATTTTTCCAAAAGCCGCTAAAATCAGTTTAGAGATCCCAACGTCAGCGTTGAAAAGAAAAAGAATTTCCACTCGAACGAAGTGAAGAATCATCGAATTTCCTGCCAGTCCGCCATTAATTTGCACGGTAAATACCATAGCTAAACGAACAAACGAGTCGGCTGTTACGACTCGCGTTACATCACCCGGTCGATTAACATATCTCCGACTGCATAAGTTTCGCGCACAGCAATTTCAAGCTTTCAATCTGTCCGGGTTAAAAGCGGGCGCACGCTTTCCACGGAATATTTACCGAATTACGCCAGGTGCAATGGGTAATACGGCCGATGGGCGCGATTTCGTTTCTCCGGGGCAAGGATCAGAGCGAGTCCGAGGCAGGACATTCGATTATCGGTACCGTCGGCTCTTTAAATGGCCATGCAATCTCCATACATTGTGGCACGACGCGGCTCTCTCTTCCGCCGCATTTTGCGGAACGAATCAAGCATCCTGGACACGCGATCCAGGGACGAAAAGTCGGTCAGCTATGAATCAGCACGTGCAGCCTGCGTCCCCAGGGAGCACGACATCCGAGAGACTGCAACAGCCTTTCCAGAAATTCCTCCAAAGCCTGCCCGGGTTCGTATTATCGCTCGAGGGCGTGGCCCAAAGAGATTTAACTCGTCAACGGTCCTGTCTTTCCCAAAGTCTCCATATTTTTCCCTTCTCTTTTTTTCCTGCTTAACTTTCCAAGTGTTCTAAGCGGTTTCGAGCTTAGCTGCTTCCTTGAAATTCCGACGCTGTCGAACTTTCTTATTTTCTTGCTCTTCGATTTTGGAATTTTGAAGATGAAACCGTAGGGATTGAGAATTTGACGAGATTTCGAAAATAAGTCGCTATGGAATTTTTTTCTCGTGGAGACCAAACTCGTGTAAAGAACAGCGGTCGTGTCTCCATATTTTTCCGGGTTTTTTTTTTTTTTATTTTTCTTAACTTTCCAAGTGTTTTAAGGTGTTTCGAGCTTAGCTGCTTCCTAAAAATTCCGATGCTGTCGAGCTTTCTTATTTTCTTGCTGTTCGATTTTGAAATTTTGAGGCTGAAACCGTCAAAATTGAGAATTTTACGAGATTTCGAAAGTAACAGAATTTTTTAATCGTCGTGGAGACCAAACTCGTGTAATGAACTCTACCTTTGTTTCAATTCCTGGAATATTACGTTTAAATTTTGGACAAGTGTCTTTAGACACATGGCAATTTGTTAACTGTCGTATAAACGAAATTTTAGGTTTACTTACTAACTGGAAACCCACCAGGAAGAGGAGCAAAAACAAATCTCGTGTTTGCAAGAAATACTGCGATTTAATCTTGTGCCAATAAGAATTGACATTCGGGACTTTAAGTCGCGATATCTCGGGAACGAAAATACGCGTCGCTTTTCCTTGGAACCACAGATGTATTGTACATACACGAATCGTACAATCGTTATAACAGTGTCGTATTTCGACAGGTGTCGCGATTAGTATACCCTCATAGGAACGATTGCACGACTGGCAAAAGATATGTACACTATGCGCCATTTGTAACAATACACCTGGGTTTGCACTTTTACGTAACAATTTACCCCCCAAACTTTAAACACCTAACTAAAAACACTCCTTGAATCCAATACTATATTTTCTTTAAACGAAAAGAACAGTGAAATCTGTTGATCTGCTGGATATATTAGAAATTGATTAACAGACGATATAATTATACAGAAATACAAAAATATAAAAGAATCGAACACAATATTTCTTCTAAACGAAAAGAACAGTGAAATCTGTTGATCAGTTGATGTTTTCTTTGATTACGTTCGAAAGTGAAGAAAGGACGATGTAATTATATAAAAATACAAAATATTACTCGAATTTTCCTTATAAATTCTGCTTTTACTCTACTTTGAACGACGAGCTAGACACGACTGACTAAAATAAGAGTTCTTTCAGGATTTCTATCCCTTTTCCTCCATCTTCAGCAACACGCATCGTTCGTGTATGTACACTATCTCTGAATGAAATTGCGGCGGTTATCTCGAAGAAAATCAACAAAAGAGGACGGAGTTCCGGCAGAGAATTATGTAAAAACCCGGCTAATTCCTCCCCAAAGGCGACAAGTCGTTTCGAGCCGAATTATTCTCCGTTTCACGCGATTCAACAGGAATCCCGACAAGTTAACCTGGATCTGTCCATGTTTCTCCCTTCACCCGGCCATTCAAGACGCGCACATGCGTTCTTCCCGCTGGAAGTCGCTCATTGTTCGCAGGCACGCGAGACTGCAGCTCGCCGTTCCTCCCTTGCCGGGCCCTTGCAACACAATCCTACTTGTAACCTCAGACATGGCCGGGGGCAATTGTTACGCGTTATGG
>NW_027470636.1:0-34929 GCF_051020765.1 Lasioglossum baleicum | reverse complement strand
TCTAACATCTGAAGGGTACTGGAAATGGAAACCATAATTCATGGTATGTATATCAAAGTAGAGGGTCTAAGCGTTTGAGAACGTTACCAATTTGTATAACATCATAATCGTCTTCGCATACCTTACCTTCCGAGAACATAATCCGCAGTAGCGAGGGTATAACTTCGTGTTCAGAGAAACAAATTAATTGATATATTAGTGACGGGCACCTTAATATCACGTATGAATAATAAGATCGAGGGTCAAACCGTTCGAGACAGTTACCTCGTTTTATGTGTCGAACGGCTACGTCAATAATGTCATCTACCCTGTGATTCCGAAAGTCAAACCGGGTTATCTGGAGTAAATCCGCAGAACAGTTTTGGCACAAGACACTTTAATTACGGGCTTGAATATTAAATCAGGTATTCTCTCGAAGTCGTGGTACCCGTCGCTGAATTGAATACTAATTTCTTTTGTGAACACGAACTTATTCGCACGGCGAAGACGGTATGGTTCAGAGAAGATAAGGCCTTCGGTAAAGCGATTGACTTTATACCAATTGGTATCGCCCTCAAACGTTTTCACGCTCAACTTTAATATGCAAACCGTGGAATAATGTGTAATTGCCAATATTCTTCAGCGGATTTACTCCAGGAAAGCCTGGTTTTTCTCTCGGAACCCCTGGATAGGTGAAGCTACTGATTTAGCCGTTCGACTCTCACGAAGTTGGTCAGGTTCTCGATCCGTTTGACAATCTACCTCCTAATTCATACAGGAGGTTGAGGTGCCCGTATCTAAAGTCGATACTATATGGCTTCTCTGAACACGAAGTTATACTCCCTATACGACGTGTTATCTTCTCGGAAGGTAAGACCTGAGGCAAAAAGTTTGATTCTAAACCAATCCGTTACGTTCTACGACGGATTAACTGGGGACAATAATATTTATATCATTAGATAGGGTGTATGATGCCAATACAGCACAGCAGATTGACTCCCGGAATACCGGGTTTAACTCTCGGAATCACAGATATGTGATGCTGCTGGCTTAGCTCTACGACTCTCAGAAACTATGGTAACGTTGTCGATTGGCTTGACGTCACTATTATGTTTACTAATTTTCTTATCTGGACACAAAGTTATACTGTCGATGCAGAGGATTAATTTTTCCGAAGGTACGACAGTCGGTACGAATTTTGACTCTGTCCCAATACGTAACGTCCTTCAACGGTTTGTCTCAGTACTTTGATATTCATTCCCGGAATTACGGTGCTATTGCAAATATTTTTCAGCGGATATACTCCCTGAATACCTGGATTAGCACTCAGAATCACAGGATAAGAGAAGCTATTTACTGAGCTGTGCGGTTCTCGATGAAGTTGGTATCACTCTGGAAGAGTTTGCCTCGCGAAATTCTGATTCATAAATGGAATTAAGTTGTCCGCCAAGAACATTTTTACTATTTTGCTTCTCCGGCCAGGATGTTGAGCTCTTGATACAGCTGGTTAGCTTCTCGGAAGGTGTGGTGTTCGCTGAAAAGTTAGACCATATAGCATTACGTAACGTGCTAGACCGGTTTGGTTATGTACTTTAGTATCTATAGCCTGATACAGGATGTATAATGCCAATACTGTTCGGCGGATTTACTCCCGTTATACCTGGCATTACTCTAGAAATCACAGGATAGGTGACTCTATTGACTTTGTTGTGCGATTTTCAAGGAAGGTGGTAACGTTCTGGAAGAGTTTTCCACGCGATATTCTGATTCATAAATGAAATTTTGTTGCCCGTTATTAATATTTATATTATTTTGCTACTATGGACACGAAATTATGCTCTCGACACAGCGGGATTGGTTCTGAGAGGGATTGGTTTTCGGTACAAGGTTTGACTTAATACCAATAGGTATCGTTCTCAAACGGTTTGACGCTCTCAAACCGTGACCTGAGGAGTCTATTGGCAGGGCTGTTCAGAGGATTTATCCCAGCCGTACCAGGTTTTTACTTTTCGAGTAACTGGATAGATGAAGGTATTGACTTAGCAGATCGCCTCAAAGAAGGTGGAAACCTTCTCGAACGGTTTGACCCTCCATCTTCTAATTCATGCATGAAATTATGGCGCTGGACACTGAAATGTATACCAGATTCTACCTCTGAATACGGTGTTATACTCCAGATACAGCGAGACAGTTTCTGGTGGGTTAGACATTCTGCAAGATGATTGACACTACACCTATAGGTAATGTACTACAACGCCTTGACGCCCTGCTTTTAATATTCAAACCGTGAATTAAGGTGTGTGTTGCCCACACAGTTCAGCGGATTTACTTCCGAAATACCTGCTTTGCCTCTCCGAATCACAGGATATATGAAGCTGTTGACATAGCCGTTTGAATCTAAAAGAATGTAATAACATTCTCGAACGGTTTGACCCGTGATCTTCTTATTCATAATGAAATTAAGGTCCCCGTCACTAAAATCATTACTAAATTGGTCCTCTGAACATGATGTTACATAGGAAGTGATAACGATCTCGAAGGGTCTCACTCTCGACATAAATATTCGTAGCGTGCATTATGGTGTCTATTGGTAGTACTGCACAATGGACTGATTCCCGGAATTGCTGGTTTGACCAACAGAATGACAAGACATGTGAAACCATTGACTTAGCCATTCAGTTCATAAAAAAGATGGTATCGTTCCCGAAAGCATTGACTCTGGATTTTCATATTCATACATGCAATTATGTTGACCGTCTGCAAAAATATCTGCTAATCTGTTTTCTTCCATACAAAGGTAGACAATCGCTAGATCGGTGTTGGTTCTGTGAAGATAAGTTATTCGATAAAACGTTTGACTTTACATCAGTTGGAATCGTTCTCGAATGGTTTGACGTTCTACATTGGTATTCAAGCCGGGAATTAAGATGTCAATTGCCAATACTGTACAGCTCATTCTGTCTGGGAGTACCAGGATCAACTATCGGAATCACTGGATATGTGAAGCTGTTGACTCAGCCCTTCGACTCTCAAAGAAGGTGGTAACGATATCGAACGGTCTGGCACCAGATTTTCTATTACATACACGATAAAAAGAAGAACGCGACTGAAATGAATATTAATTTGTATATCAGATCACGAAGTTATACTCTCGATGCAGCAGGATAGGCTCTTGGAAGGTAAGGTCTTCACTAAAGCTTTTGGCATTATACTAATAGGTAACGTTCTACAAGGGACCGACTCTGTACCTTAATATTCAAACCGTGAATTAAGGTGTCCATTGTTAATAGTGTACAGTGTATTTACTCACGGAATGCCTGGTTTGTGTTTCGGAATCACAGGACAGGTGAAGCTAATAACTATGGCGTTCGATTCTCAACTTAGGTGTTAACGATCTCGATCGGTTTTACCCTCGATCTTCCAATTAATACATGAAATTAAGGTGACCGAATTTAAAATGTATATTAATTTGTCCCTCTGAAAACCTAGTTACACTCCCGATACAACGGCTTAGGCTTTCAGTGGGTGAGATCATCAGTGAGACGTTTGACTATATACCAATTGGTAACGGTCTCAAAATTATTGACCCTCTTCTTTAAATTCAAACCGTGAAAAAAGGTGTCTACTGCCAATACTGTCCTGCGGATTGACTCCGAGAACACCAGGTATGGCTCTCGGTGACACAGGATTGACGAAGCTATTGACTCTGCCGTTCGTCTCTCACAGAATGTGACAACGTTCTCCAGCGGGTTGACCTTCCATCTTCTAATTCATACATGAAATTACGGTGCCCGTCACTGAAATGAAGACAAATATTTTTCCCTGATCACGAAGATATAGTCGCGATGTATTGGGTGAGGTTCATGCAAGTTATCGCTTTCGGTAGAACGTTTGACCTTATACCAGTTGGTAACGCTCTCGAACTGTTTGTCGCTCTACTTTAACATTCAAACCGTGAATTAAGATGTCTATTACCAATACTGATCAGCCTATTTACTCCCTGAATAGTTGTATTGAGTCTCGGAATCTCAGAATGGGTGGAGCTATTGACAACTCCGTTCGACTCTCAAAGAGGGTGGTAGTGTTATCGAACGGTATGACTTTCGATCTTCAAACTTATACCTGAAGTTAAGGTGCCCGTCACTGAAATAAATATTAATTTCGTTTTGGTGACACGAACTTATACTCTCGATGAAGCCGGTGTGGTTCACGGCAGGTAAGGCTTTCTGTAAAAAGATTGACTCTACATCAATAGGTAAAGTTGTACAAAGGTTTGGCACTCTATCTTAATATTCATACTGTGAATAAAGGTCCCTATTTCCAATAATGTTCAGCGGATTTACTCCAGGAATACCTCGTCTGACTCTGGGAATTGCAGCCTGGGTCGAACTATTAACTTAGCCGGTCGATTCTCACAAAAGGTGGCAACCTTATCGTGCAGTTTGACCCTCGACCGTCTAATTCGTACATGAAGTTAAGGTGCCGTCACTGAAGTTAGTACTAATATTTCTCAGTGAACACGATCTTATACTCTCGATGAAATAGGTGAGGTTCGCATAAGGTAAGGCAATCAGTAAAGTGTTTGCCTTGTACCAACTGGCAATGCTCTCAGACGGTTTGACGATCTACTTTACTATTCAAACCGTGAATTGAGGTATCAATTGCCAATACTGTACAGCGCATTTACTCCCGGAATAACTGATTTGGCTATCTGAAAAACAGGATAGGTGAAGCTATGGGCTTATCGTAACGGTAAAGTTCTCGAACGGAACGACCATCGCTCTCCTAACTCATACACGAATTTATGGTGCCGTTACTAAAATGTATCCTAATGTGCGTCTCTAAACACGAAGTTATACTCTCGATACGGCGGGCTAGCTTCGCGGGCGGTAAGATCATCCGTAAAATCTTAACTTCATAGCAACTGGAAACGTTGTCAAACGGGGTGGCGCTCTATTCTAATATTCAACCCGTGGAGTACGGTGTCCATTTCCAATACTGTTCAGCGCATTTATTGTCGAGTTACCTGGTTTGACTCTCGGATTCAAGGGATAGGTCAAGGTATTGACTTCTCCGTTGGACACTCAAGGACGGTGGTAACGTTCTCAAACGGTTCGACCATCGTTCTTCTAATTCATACTCGAAGTTACGGTTCCCGACAATGAAATAAATAAAAATTTCTTTCCCAGAACACGAAGTTATACTCTCGATACAGCGAGTTAGTACTTCGGAGGGTAAGGCCTGCGGTAAAACATATGACTTTATAGCAATAGGTAACGTCCTTAAACGGTTTGACGTTCCACTATACCATTCAAACCGTGAATGAAGGTGTCTATTGAAAATAGCCTTCAAGAGCGTTACCTCCTTCTTTGAGAGTCGAACGGCTGAGTCAATAGCTTCACCTATCCTGTAATTCTGAGAGTGAAACTAGGTATTCCGGGCTCCAATACGCTCAAGAGTAATGGCAACTGACACCTTAATGAAGAGTATGAATATTAAAATAGAGCGTCAAAACGTGAAACATCGTAACTAATTGCTATGAAGTCATACGTTTAACCGAATGCCTCGCCGCCCGATGCGCTATCACACCGCATCTAGAGTATTGCTGCGTGTTTAGGGAAACACATTAGTATACATTTTAGTGACGTCATCTCAATTTCATACATGAATTAGACGATCGAGGGTAAATCAGTTGGTGACAGTAACAATATTGTATGGTATTCGAACTGCTAAGTCAATAGCTTCATCTATGCTTGTGATTCCGAGAGTGAGTCCTGGCATTTCAGGAGTAAATCCGCTGAACAGTGTTAACAATAGACACCTTATTTCACAGTATGAATATTAAAGTAGAGAGACAAACCATTCTGGAGCATTCCCAAATGGTATATAGTCAAACAGTTTTGCGGTCACCTCGCCTTTCAAGGACATAACACGCTGTAGCGAGTGTGATGCTCAGTGCACACAGAAACAAATTAGTAGACGTTTTAGCCGGCGGACACCTTATTTTCGTGTATGAATAAAATAATAGCTAATGAAACCGTTCGAGAATTATCCCACCATCTTTGGAAATCGAATGGCTATGTCAATAGCCTCATCTATCCTGTGATTCAGATAGCCAAATCAGTGATTCCGGGAGTGAATCCGCTGTACAGTATCGGCAATTGATACTGTCATTCAGGGTATGAATACTAAAGTAGAAGGTCAATCCGTCGGAGAGCATTATCAATTGGAACAGTGTCATTCTTTTTAGCGAATACATTACCTCCCTAGAACCTTGCCCGATGTAGCGAGTGTCATGCTTAGTGCCCATGGAAACAAATTAGTATACATGTTGGCAGACGGGCTCAACATATTCTTGTACAAATTACAAGGCAGAGGTCAAACCGATCGAGAAAGTCCTCCCCTTCTTTGAAAGTCACACATTTAAGTCAACAGCTGCACCTCTCCTCGAATTCCGAGATGCAAAGCAGGTGTTGCAAGAGTAAATGCGCTAAACTGTATCGGCGATAGACGCTTTAATACGCGGTTTAAAAATTAAAGCAGAGGGACAGACCGTGGAAGAACGTTAACAATTCGTACAATGTCTCTCTTTTTACTGAATACCTTTCCTTTAGAGAACTTAACTCGCTGAATCGAGTGCCTTGCTTAATGAACACGGAAGCAAAGTAGTAGACACTATTGCATACGGACACGTGATTTTCACATTCGAATTGCAAAATCGAGCGTCAATGAGTCCCAGAACATTACCATCATCTTTCAGAGTCGAGCGGCTAAGTCAAGACCTTAGCCTATCCCGTTATACCGAGAGTCCAACCTGGTACTCCGGGACCAAATGCCCTGTACAGCAGTGTCAATAGTCACCTTAATTCACGGCATGAATATTAAAATTGGGCGTAACACCTTTGGTGAACAGTACAAACTCTTGGAAAGTCAAAAGTTTTGCCAAAGGCCGTACCTTCCGCGATCCTCACCCGCTTCATCGAGAGTATAACTTCGTGTTCTGAAAAAGAAATTACTATTCATTTCAGAGACGGGCACCTTTGCTTGGTGCATGAGCTAGAAGATCGAGGGTCACACCGTTCAAGATCGTGACGGCCATATTCACGAGTCCAACAGCTAAGCGAATAGCTTTATCGATCCTGTTATGTGAAGAGGCAAACAAGGTACTCCGGGAGTAAATCCGTAGTGCAGTATTGGCATAAGACGGCCTATTTCACGGTATAAATATTAAACTGCAGAGTCAAACCGTCCGTGAATTATTAATATTGGTATAGAGTCCAACTTTTTACGGATGGCCTTACCTAACGAGACGATAACCAGCTGTATCCAGAATATAACTTCGTGTTCAGGGAAGAGAATTCATATGCACTTTACTGACGGGTACCTTCATTTCATGTAGGATTTAGAAGATCGAGGGTCAAACCCTTCGGGAATGTTTCGAACTTCTTTGCAAATCGAACGGCCAAGCCAATGGCTTCGCCTATCCTGTGATTACGAACGTGAAGCCAGGTATTCCAGCAGTAAATCCGCTGCAAAGTATTGGCAGGAGATCGTTAATTCACTGTATGATTATTAAAATCGACTGTCAAACTGTTTGAGAACGTTACGCATTTTTATACCGTCATATTCCTTACAGGATTCCCGATCTTCCGAGAACATAACCCGCTGAGTCGTAGGTATATCTTCGCGTTAGGGAAACGAATTAGTGGACATTTTAGCAGACGGACACCTTAATATCATGTAGGAATTAGAAGATCGACAGTCTAACTGCTCGTGAACGTTACCACATTCTGTAAGAGACGGACGCCTGAGCCAGTAACCTCACCTATCCTGTGATTCGGAGAGTCAAACCAGGTATTCTGGGAGTATGGCTGCTGAAGAGCTTTGCCTATAGACTCCTTAATACACGGTCTGAATATTACAGTAGAGCGTCAAACGATCGGACACTTGATATGAAGTCAAACGTTTTACAGAAGGTGTTAACATCCGCGAACCTCACCCACGTCATCGAGAATAGAACTTCGTGTTCAGAGTAAGAAGATAATATTCATTTCAGAGACGGGCTCCTGAATATCATTTATGAAATAGAAGATCTAGTGTCAAACCATTTGATGACGTTACCACCTTCAATAATGGTCGATCGGCAATGTCAATAGCTTCACATATCGTGTGATGCCAAATATCAATCCAGATATGCCGGGAGTAAATGCGCTGTTCAGTATTGGCAATGGACACCTCAATTCACGGATTGAATATTAAAGTAGAGCGACAGACCGTTTGAGAACGATACAAATTCCTGTAAAGTCAAACTTTTTACCGAAGAACTTACCCTCCGAAAAACTTTCCCGTTGTATCGAGTGTATAACATCGTGTTGAGTGGCACGAATCGTATACGTTTTACAGACGAGCACAATAACTTCATGTATGAATTAAAAGTCGAGTGTCAAACAGTTCGAGAACGATGCCACCTACATTGACAATCAAGCGGCTAAGTGAATACCTTCACCTGTCCTGGGATGCCGAGAGTCGAACCTGGAATGCTAGGAGTACATCCGTTGTATAGCATTTGCAATTGACACATGATTTCTTGGCATTATCATTGTAGTAGGGAGTCAAATCGTCGGAGAACATTACCAGCCGTTATAAAGACATTCTTCTTACAGAATAAGAAACCTTCCGAGAATGTATCCCGCAGTATCGAGAGTACAACTTCGTGAAACGAGAAACAAATTAGTGTACATTTTAGTGAAGGGCACACTGTTTTCATGTATGAATTAAAAAGTCGATGGTGAAACCGTTCCAGAAAGTTACCACGTCCTTTGACAGACACACAGCTAAATCATCGGCACTACGTATGCTATTATCCTGCGCGTCAAACCAGGTACTACGGAAGTAATTGCGCAAAATAGTATTGGCAATAAACAGCATAATTCACGGTGCGAGTATTAGAGTACAGTGTCAAACCGTTATATAATGTTCCTTATTAGTATAGAATCAAACATTTTTCCGACGGCCATTCCTCTGAGAAGCTAACCAGCTGCATCCAGAGTATGACTTCGTGATCAGGGATGCAAGTTAGTATACATTTTAATGACGGGCACATTAATTTTATGTACGAATTAGAAGATCCAGTATCAAACCGTTCGGGAGCGATACCACCTTTTCTGAGATTTAAGCGGCTAAGTCAATAGCTTCATACATCCTGTGATTCCAAGAGTCAGACCTGGCATTCCAGGAGTAAATCTGCTAAGCAGTAGAGTTAACAGACACATTAATTCACGGTACTAATATTAACAAAGGGAGTCTATCCGTTAGTTCCGTTCTGGCCGTCGAGGCGAACGGACGTGCGGTAAGCGAGATCTCGCTCCTAGTGTATACGGCCAGAGTCGGCGTATTGTTATGTGTTCAGTGCGACTATTGGAGGTGTCAGTTTTCGTGCAGGAGCGCAGTGACCGGTGCCAGGTGCCTGTCGTCGAGCTGCTCGCGTGAGGGACTGATTTCCTCCGCGTTCCCGTACGGCGATCTGATCGCAGGGACGGGGCCGAAATCCGCCCTGGACTTGAGCTGGGACAAGGGTGAGCCGCATGTGTGTATATAGGTGACAGTGCGAGTGCTACGGGTGCTGAGGGTAGGGCAACTGGTGAAATATAAGTGCACGTGGCGCGTCGCAGGAAGGGCGGCCATTGTGCAACGCGTGGTGCTGCCGTGACGTCAGCGTGATGTCAGGAAGAAGAAGACCATTATACACGGCGACGGACTCTCGAGTGCCAGTTAAGCGGTGCGAACAGGGAGCCGGGACTAGGGTTGCCGGATTGGCCGGCCAGCCTGTGTGTGCTTAAACGTTAGTGGCTGGCGAGGCGATGTAGCCAGCTAGTAATAGCGAGCGCCGAGCGCTGGAGTTTTCAAAGGGGTGGGGATGAGTTGGGGACCGTCCGCCGCGGCGAGCACATCGTCCCGCGCGGTGGGGGTAGCCGGGCCGTAACTCGGGCGGCTACGACCTAGGTGAGCGGACGGCGGACACCGTCCCACGGCCGACGGAGGGTAGACCGCACTGCTGACGAAAGGCGACGCGAGGATGGAGGACGCGGTAGCCGGGACGGCTGCCCTGCGCCGGGGTTGCCCCCCTCTCGGCTCTCGTCGACGCAGGCGTGGCGGCCGACGAAAAGGCCACCGGGCAGAGTGCGCGCGAAAGGCCGCCGAGAACGCCTCCCTTCGCGTCGAACTGGCGGTGGTTCGTAGGCAGCTCGCCGAGGCTAACACCCGAGCTGCCTGGGGTTCGGACTGTTCCCCGGCGCGGCGTGGCGACCCGTGGTGCCGACGGCCGCGGCGACGCCGATCGAATTTCGCGGCAGCAATGCTATCGCCAACCCGTTGGAAGACTGACCTGCGGCGACCGGGGCCCCAATGACGTTGAAGATGAACAAGAAGACGGAGCGCGCCGTACGAAGAGGTGAACGCGCGGAAGTTGATGCCGGCGCTCACAGGCAGAAGGCTCAAGGAGCCAAGAGAAACGGCGGCAGCCAGGCTGGCTCGAGCGACGGCTGTGACAGCTGCGCCGGCCGCCAAGAGCAATGCTTCGGCGGCGGCGGCTCGGGAGAGAGTGGAGATGCAGCCACCCCCACCACTGCTCACCATCGGCGCGGTGACTCCACACCCAGCGCCAGCCGAATGGGCCAAGGTGGTGGGGAGGGGAGAGCGACGAGGCCACGCGGCGGCAGCCGCCCACCCTGCGCCGCGCGGCTCGGGCCGTCAAGCTACCGCGCCGGCAAGGTGCGCGTGCACCGAAGAAGTAAGGTGCGTATGCACTGCTCCTGAAAGAAGAGGAGCGAAGACGGCGCTACGCGTCCTTCCGGCCAGACCAGCGGCGGGCTCTAGGCGGGAGCCGGCCCAGCCGAAGCTGGCCAGGGCGCCAACGAGGGTAACCTTAGCCATTACCCTGCAGAAACCCTCAGAGAGTGGGTATGCCGTGGTCATGTCTGCGGCGAAGACCAGGGTCCGGCTGGAGGACCTCGGCATAGACTCGCTAAAGATGACGCGAGCAATGACCGGGGGCCTCCTTCTGGAGATTTCCGGCCCTGAGAGGGAGACGAAGGCCGCAAGCCTCGTAGCGACCCACAGGCCTGCACTGATGGACAAGGCCGTAAGGATCTACCAGCCCTCCATGACGGCGGAGGTGAGGCTGTACGGTTTGGCGGTATCCACCACGCCGGAAGAGGTGTCCGGGGCCGTCTCAAGAGGGGGGGGGGGGGGCTGCCAGGCCGGCGAAGTGGCCTGTGGTCCCATTAGGCAGTCCCGTCGCGGCCTAAGCACCGCGTGGGTGAAGTGTCCGCTCGCCTCCGCTAGGAAAATCGCCGAGGCCGGCAAAATTAAGGTCGGGTAGGCGTCCGCCCGAGTTATAGTGCTGGAGCAGAGGAGGCTCCAGTGCGTGAGGCCGATGGGTGAGTCTGTGGTGGACATCACCTTCGCTACGCCGGCGGCGCTGAAGAGACTCTCCTCATGGAGGGTGAACACGTCGCTGGAGCTTCTGAGCGACCACATCCCCATCCTCTATCGGTACCGCGTCCCGGGTCCGGCCCTGTGCCCCCGCTGCGACGACGAATAGGACGTGGAAGAAGGCGCAAGAGGAACGGCAAGATGATCCGCCAAGAAAAGAAGAGGAAGAAGAGAAGCGATCGACTCTGCCCGTCTGTGGCAGCTGCAGCGCATGGACGAGGATGCGTTCTTGGCTGCGGTCCACGTGGCGGACTGGCCCTCTAGGCCGGCGGGAGACGTGGAGGCACAGGTTACGGATCTCCAAAGGGCCGTGACCGAGGCGTGCGTCGTCTCCATGCCACGGGTACCGAAGAGGCCGCGGAGGTCGGTGTATTGGTGGGACGAAAGGCTGACGGTACACCGCGTGAGAGCGAACCGGGCTCGCCGCCGATACACCCGGGCGAGACGCAGGGTAGGAGACCACCTGGAGGAAGAGGTCGCCTTGCGGACGGACTACCGAAGAGCCGACAAGTCCCTCCTCAGGGCGATCAAAAGGGCACGGGCAGCCCAGTGGAACGAGCTCCTGGAGACGCTGTATCGGGACGCTTGGGGTCGTCCGTACCGCGTTGTGCTAGGTAGGATGAGGAGATGGGCTCCACCGCTCATCGAGAGCATGGAGCCCGCATTCGCCGAAAGGGTCTTCGATGTCCTCTTCCCCGCGTCTCCCGGGGTGGAGAGTCAGTCGGAGGAGGCCCGGAGGCCGGCGACACGGTGCGAAGTCGGATGGACCGACGATCTCGGGGTAACAACCGAGGAACTGGGCTGGGCGATAGGAAGAATGGGCGCGAGATCTAAGGCGCCGGGACCCGACGGGGTCCCTGGGCGCGTCTGCGTAATCGCGGCGAACGTCCTCGGAGGTTGCACCAGGGCCCTCTTCAACGAGCGCCTGGAGAGTGGAAGATTCCCGAAGAGATGGAAGAGGGCCAAGGTGGTATTGCTGCCGATGCCTAGCAAGCCCCAGCAATCTCCGCCGGCGTCCAGGCCGATCTGCTTGCTGGACGAGGGCGTAAAACTGTTGGAGAGGTTGTTGGCTCGTAGACTGACTACCCACCTCTCAACCGTAGGTCCAGATCTGGACGATCGTCAGTTCCGTTTTAGGCAGGGACGGTCGACCATTGATGCGCTCTTGCGCGTCAAGTGCCTCTCCGAACTGGTCGTACGACGGAGTGTGGTGATATGCTTGCTGTCGGACTTGATATCGCCAATGCATTCCACGCCTTGCCCTGGACCGCTATCAGGTCTGCACTGGTTCGGCACCGAGTGCCGGATTACCTGGCAGCGGTGATTCGTGACTACCTGTCCGGCAGGTATTTAGAATATCCCGGAAGGGACGGCACTGTCGGCCGCGAGGTGTACTGCGGGGTCCCACAGGTGTCGGTGCTGGGCCCGATCCTGTGGGACTTAGCGTTCGACGAGTTGCTACACGCCTCACTCCCGGGTGGGGTTAGCGTCACGTGTTACGCGGACGATACTCTGGTCGCGGCGAGCGGGTAGGACTACGAGGAGACAGCCCTGCTCGCCGAGGAGGGGGTGGCCGTAGTAATTGGGGCCATAGAACGCCTGGGACTCCGCGTCTCGCCGGAAAAGACCCAGGCCATCTGGTACCACGGCGGGAGGAAGAAGCGAGTAATACCACCCGCAAGAGGAATAATGAGCGTGGGAGGAAAGGCCGTCCACATCGGAGGAAAAATAAAGTACCTCGGCTTCGTCCTGGACGGCCGATGGACCTTCGAGGAACATTTCCAGGAACTCGTCCTCCGCCTGCAGAGGACGGGCGTAGCGCTGTGTCGGCTGCTGCCCAACATAGGAGGGCCGGACGAGAGGGTGCGCCGACTCTACGCCGGTGTCATCCGCTCGACGGCCCTGTACGGAGCACCGGTGTGGGCGGGAGAGCTGGTGGCCAGAAAGAAGGACCGCGACAAAATGGCAATCGTTTGGTGACGGGTGGCCATCAGGATCGTGAGAGGATACCGTACACTCTCGCACGAGGGGGCCGCCGTTCAGGCGGCCTCCCACCGATGAACCTGCTGGC
The DNA here is from genome assembly GCF_051020765.1 of Lasioglossum baleicum. Classification (NCBI taxonomy): domain Eukaryota; kingdom Metazoa; phylum Arthropoda; class Insecta; order Hymenoptera; family Halictidae; genus Lasioglossum; species Lasioglossum baleicum. Next base: position 21,386 of record NW_027470636.1, on the reverse strand, counting down.
GGCAGCGGCAACGCGGACCTACGGGCTTCTGCGCCGCTACCACGGTGGGAACCCCGGCCCAGGACCGGAGGAACTTGAAGAACTCGAGGAGAAGAAGAGGGAGATCCGGCGGTTTGTCACGAAGAGGTGGCAGGGCCGGCTGCGTAGGCCGGATAGCGCACGCACCGGGGCGTCGGTCCCATCGCGTCGGTCCTGAACGACTGGATGAGGAGCGGCAGCAGGCGGGCATTCCGCCTCACTCAGGTACTTTCCGGCACGGATGCTTCGGGGAGTACCTGCACAAGATCGGGAAGGAGGTGACGCCAGTGTGTTGGCATTGCGAAGCGGAGGTTGAGTCCGCGCAGCACATCCTGGAGGAGTGTCCGGCTTGGGCACTGGAGAGAAGGGAGTTCCAGCGGCTCGTGAGATGGGACCTCTCGCTCCATGCCATTGTACCTGGCATCGCTGCGAGCGATCGAGTTCGGCGAGCGGTGGCCTCCTTCTGCGAGCAGGTCATGCAGCGGAAGGAGGAGGCGGAGTGGAGTCGCGAAAAGGGTACCCAGATCCGCGGCTGCCTCGGAAGAGGACTGCGGTTGCGGCGCTCGCGACGGAGGCTCGTCGCTCCGCAAAACGGTGTTAATCCGACGCGAGAAGGAAGTCCCGGATAATCGTCCGGTGAAAAACCTCCGACGACGAAGCGAGTCCCACACTCTACGCCTTCCCGTCGATCGGAGGGTACCGCGGGCGGTCGGCCGAGGGACCGACCGTCGAGGGATCGCGGTCCAGGGAGGTGTCGGTGCCGCGCGAGTGGTCTCGCAGCACTGCCGAAGAAAGAAGAGGACTGTGCTAGGAAGCTCGAAGAGGAGCCCAGCGAGAGCTGGAGAAGTCCCGAGGAGGCACCGGTGTCTTTGGTTCGAGGAAGCATTGCCTGTCATCTCGGCCCTCCCTTGTGCGAAGAGGATGGACCACCGCAGGGGGTTTAGTGGGGTAAGAATCCCACATACCCCCGGCCACACCCTCAGGGGGCCGGGACACCTTTGGAAGGTTCCCCGTGCGCCAAAAAAAAAAAAAAAAAAAAAAAAAGGCTGCAGCGAGATAGTAGCTAGGGAGGGTATGTTTTCGGTAACAAGAATGACTCTATACCAATTGGTGATATTCTCCGACGGTTTGACCTTCCACTTTAATATTCATAGCGTGAATTATGGGTCCTATATATATATTAATATATTGAAATTTTTTACTGTTGACAAATATTATTGTGTAAAATTTGCTCCATTGATATTCTCGACTAGTATTGTGGTGAGCTAATTTTGTTGCATATATAGTATGAAAATTTGTCCTATTGAAATTTTCTACTGTTGACAAATTTTATTGTGTAAAGTTTGCTCTATTGACATCTTCGACTAGTACTGTGGTGAGCTAATTTTATTGCATATATAATACGCAAATTTGTTCCATTGAAATTTCTACTGATGACAAATTTTATTAAATTTAAAATATAAATGAGCTAATTATTAAGCTTATAGATCATAATCAACCGATATATTATAAAATAATATTATATGTGAATTTATGTTTATCAATTAATTTTATACTATTTTAGTAGTATAAATAATTAATTTTATACTGTTTTAGTAGTATAAATAATTAATTTTATTCTATTTTAGTTGTATAAATAATTAATTTTAAACTATTTTAGTAGTATAAATAATTCATTTTATACTATTTTAGTAGTATATATAATTAATTTTATACTATTTTAGTAGTATAAATAATTAATTTACTACTATTTTAGTAGTAGAAATAATTAATTTACTACTATTTTAGTAGTATAAATAATTAATTTTATACCATTTTAGTCGTTTAGTATAAATTAATTTATTATAAACAATTAATTTTATTCCATTCTTGTCGAGTAGTATAAATTAATTTATTATAAGCAAATAATTTTATACTATTTTAGTCGAGTAGTATAAATTAATTTATTACAAATAATAAATTTTATACTATTTTAGTGGTACAAATAATTTTATACTATTTTAGTCGAGTAGTGTAAATAATTAATTTCATATTATTTTAGTTGAGTAGAATATAATTATAATTAAATTATAACATTAGTTTATTAAATAATTATCGTTTGAATATAATTTATTTAATATCTATATGTTTATTATTTATTTTGTTATAATTTATTTAAATCTGTGAATATTAAATAGATATTTATTTAATATAGTTTGTTAATTACTTTATTTATTTAAGGATACAAAACATATAAATATTAAAAATTTTTTAATATTAATAGGTTTATTAATTATTAAATTTATATAAGGATACAAAACCTTTAAATATTAAATTAATATAATTTTTATATTTATAGTTAATTAATTATTTAATTCATTTAAGTATATAAAATCTATAAATATTATAATTATTTAAATATTTTATAGGTTTATTAATTATTTAATTTATTTAAGTACACAAAACCTATGAAATATTAAAAATTATTTATTTCAATATATTTTAGGATTATTAATTTAATAAGAATATAAAACCTATAAATATTTAATGAATATGTTTTATTAATATTTTATAGGTTTATTAATTCTTCGTATTAATTTATTTAAGAATTCAAAACCTATAAATATGAAATTAATATAGTTACTATTTATAGGTTTATAAATTATTTAAATTACTTAAGAATATAGAAGCTATAAATATTATAATTCATTTTAATATTTTATAGTTTTATTAATATTATTCATTTATAGGTTTATTTATTATTTTTTGTAATAATTATTTAAGGATATCTTTTAATATTAATGGCTATTAAATTATTTATAGTAATTTCTTTAAATTTCTTTAAAATTTATAAATATTAATAGATATAACTTATTTAATTATTGCAGGTTTATTAATTATTTTATAATTATTTATATATGTGTGTGTGTGTGTGTGTGTGTTAATTAAATTTATTATAAATATAATAATTATTATAAAATTTTAGTTTATAAATAAAATATATTTCTTACAAAAAAAAGAATAAAATTAAATTTTAAATTTTAAACAGGATTTTAGTTATAATTTATAATATAAATTTTGCAATTCTAAGCTAAAATTTAAGTTTTAAATCCAAATTTTAATAAATTTTTAGTAAAATATAGAAAAGTTTTATTATAGTTTTAGTAACTAGTTAAACTAATATATTATATATTTAATTTATATTAAATACTAATATAATATAAAAAAGTATAATATTCAATATAAGTATTTATTGTAGTATTTAATTTCTATAACAATTAATGAAAATTAGATTTGGAAATTAATTTTAATAAAGATATATTTAGTGCCAGCAATAGCGGTTAAGCTATTTTTATAAATTAATTAAATCAATTGAAATTATTCATTTTAAATTCATCAATTAATGAAGTAAAGAATTTTTTAGTGAAATTTTTAAATTATATTTAAATTTAATTTTTAATTGAATAGATTTTAAAAATTTTATTAAATGCCAGGATTAGATACCCTATTATAAAGAATAGATAATTTATTAATAATTAAATGTAAATCATTGAAATTAAATTACATTCCAGTCTTTTTATTTATTTAGGGAACCGAGTTTATCAATTTGATAATTCACGATAAAATATACATAAACATTTTCTTCATGTATTGTTGTTTTTAGATTTATTGTAAATAATAAATTATAAATTTAATAAAATTTAATATAATATAAATTCAAATTAAAATATGGAAAATTTAAGATAAAATGAGTTGTAATAATATTTAATTTTGAATAATTTAATTATAATATTAATTTGAAAGATGATTTAGTAGTAAATATAAATAATTATTTATATTGAATATAATAAACAAGATGTACAAATTGCCCGTGAAATTCATTATAAAGGGAATAAGTCGTAACATAGTAAAAGTACTGGAAAATGTTTCTTGTTCTTAAAATTTTAAATTTAATGATTATTAATTTCTTTAATTAATATTAATTTTAATAAATTAAATATTTATAATGTAAATATTTTACTTTTAAAATTATTGAATTTATAAATTATTTTTTTATTTATAAATAGATTTATAAGAACTAAAATTATAATTAATATATAATGTTTAAGTATTTATTTAGAATTAATGAAATTTAAATATATAGTAAGTAAAGTAATTGAAATTGTATTTATATAATGTAAATTAAAATTTATTTTGTACCTTCTGTATCAGGGTTAATTAAATAAATTTAATTATATTTAATTATCTCGAAAATAAATGAGCTAAATATAAATAATTTTTTTGTAGAATAAATATTATAAATTTATAATTAGAAATTAAATGTTATTCGAAATTATTGATATCTAGTTTTTAGGAAATTAAATTTAATTTAGATATAATTTTTTTTTTTAATTGTATAGGTAATATATAATTATAATTTTTATATTAAAAATTTATGGGGTTTTCTGTAAATTTACATATTATAATTTAAATTTATTATTTTTTATTTTTAATAATTTAAAAATAATTATTAATAATAAAATATATAATAATATAAAATTAAAATTATAAAAATTTAATAACTTAATATAATAATTTAAGAAAAAGATTTTAAATTAATTAAAATTTATTATACTGATTAAAGTAGTAATTATTTATTAATATAAATTTAATTAATTAATAATATTTATAATTAAGGAATTAGGAATATTTATATTATTAATATATATATATATATTCACCTGTTTATCAAAAACATGTCTTTTAGAATAGTATATTGACTGTACTAAGGTAGCATAATCATGTGTCTTTTAATTAAAGAATGGATTGAAGGAATTAATGAAAATATACTGTCTCAATTATAATTGAATAATATAAATTTTTAGTTAAAATGCTACAATTAGATTATGGGACAATAAGACCCTATAGAATTTTATATTAATTTAATATTAATTAATAATATATATAATTAATATTATTAAATTAATTTTTAATTTCGAGGATTTATAAATTTATTAAACTTTGCTTTAAGGATATATTTAAATTTGATATAATAATACTAATTAAAAGAATAAATTACCTTAGGGATGACAGCGTAATATCTTTTTAAAGAACAAATTAATAAAGATGATTGCGACCTCGATGCTGAATTAAGATAAATTTTAAATGCAGAAATATAAAAGTTAAGTCTTTTCGACTTTTGAAATCATACAGGATTTGAGTTTAGTCCGACGTAAGTCAGATCGGTTTCTATCTAAAATAATTAGATTAATTAATTGTACGAAAGGACTTTCATTGAGAAATAATTTTATTGAATATAATAAATATTTAAAAATAAAAATTAATATACTTATTTTAACAACTTAATGTGTGTTAAATTTAGAGTTTGAATAAATTATATTGGATACATAATAAGTAATTATTTTGTTCCATAAAAATTATTATTATTTTTGAGTATTAAATTTTATAATTAGAATGATTTTTTTATTGATTGGGGTTGCTTACTTAACTTTATTTGAACGTAAAATATTGTCATATATTCAATATCGAAAAGGACCAAATAAGATTGGATTTGTAGGTTTATTATAACGGTTTCGAGATGCTTTAAAATTATTAACTAGAGAATGATTTATTTTTAATTATAGTTTAATATTTATTATTAGTCCAATAATTATATTTATTTTATCTTTTGCTTTATGATTAATTTATCCTTGAATTAATTTAAATATATTTATTGAATTTGAATATACAATAATTTTTGTTTTTTTATTATAAGAATAATATTTTTCCTAGTTTTTTTAATTGATTGATTTTCATATAATAATTATGCAATATTAGGTTCTATTCGATCAATTTCTCAAATAATTTCATTTGAGATTAGAATATTTTTAATAATTTTAATTTTATTTATTTTAATAGACAGATTTTTTTAATGAATTTAAAATTAAGTCAATTAAATAGAATATTTTTTTATTTTATTAAATCCTTTATATTATATATTTTTTATTAGTTTATTAGTTGATCTAAATCGAACACCATTTGATTTAATTGAAGGAGAATCAGAATTAGTTTCAGGTTTCAATATTGAATATCATTGAAGAATATTTACAATAATTTTTTTACCGGAATATTCAAATATTATATTGATAAGATTATTATTGGGAATTATATTTTTTAATTATAATTATTGATCATTAATATTCTTTGTTATTTGTATATTAAATTTAATTTTATTAATTTGAATTCGAGCATTATTATCACGTATTCGATTTGATCAGTTAATAAGTTTTTGTTGAACTGATATATTAATTATTATTTTAAATTATTTAATATCAATATATTTAATAAAAAAAATTATAATTTTTTTTTAAGTTAATATGAAATTTTATTTTTATAATATATTTTCAAAATATATACTAATTCAAGTCTATTAAGTTTATTAAATTAAATAATCTCAAAATTTATTTAATTTAAGTGAAATAATGTAGTATAAGGGGATATGAAAAAGTAAAAAAAAATATTTAAATTAATATAAGGATGTTCTATAATTAGTCCTCCTCATCATGTTAATATTAACAAATTATTAATAAAATATGAGTAATAGAATTGTCTAATATGAGAATTTTTAAAATTTTTTAAATAATTATTATTTATTAAAGGTAAAGTAAATAAGATTAAAATTGAAAATATTAATCTAGTTACTCCTCCTAATTTATTAAGAATTGATCGTAAAATTGAATAAGCAAATAAAAAGTATCATTCTGGTTTAATCTGAATTGGTGTAATTATTGAATTAGCTATTTTAAAATTACCAGGATTTCCAAAATAATAAGGATATTGAAAGTTAATAAATATAAATAAAGTTTCAATAGTAATGAATCCTATTATATTTTTAATTATAAAATAAGGACCAAAAGAAATTTTATAAATATTTCTATTTGTTCCTACAGGATTTGTTGATCCTGTAATATGTAAAATAATTTAATGTAATATTACTATTATTATAATAATTAATGGTAAAGTAAAATGTAATGAAAAAAATCGATTTATTGTTGAAATATTAATTGAAAATCCTCCTGAAATTCATTCTACTAATAATTGACCAATACAAGAAATTGCTGATACTAAATTTGTAATTACTATAGCTCCTCAAAAGGATATTTGCCCTCATGGTAAATCATAACCTATAAATGCTGTCATTATTGGTAGCAAGAAAATAGTAGTTCCAATACTTCAACTACATTTAATTTAAATTAATAATAAAATAAATTTCGTGCAATATGTATATATATTATTATAAAATTAAAAGATGCTCCATTTATATGAATTAAACGAATTAGTCATCCAGAATTTACATCTTTTATAATATGAGAAATTCTTATAAATGCAAAATTAATGTTTGGACAATAATTTAGTGATAAAAAAAACCTGAAATAATATGAATGAATAAAAATAAACCAAGAATTGATCCAAAATTTCTTACAATATTAATATTTATAGGTATAACAATATTAATATTCATATAAAATATTAATAATATAAAATTTTATATAAAATATAAAATATTAATAATATAAAATTTTATATAAAATATAAAATATTAATAATATAAAATTTTATATAAAATATAAAATATTAATAATATAAAATTTTATATAAAATATAAAATATTAATAATATAAAATTTTATATAAAATATAAAATATTAATAATATAAAATTTTATATAAAATATAAAATATTAATATTTATATAAAAATTAAAAAAGTAATAAAACATTAAAATTTATTATTACTCATATTTATTTACCGTTTTATTACTCTTTATTTTTTTATATTTATTCATATTAATTTATATTTTTTTTCGTAAACATTTTTTTATAATGGATGTTATTTTAACTGAAGAATATAAAATAATATATAATATTATAATTATAAAAAATAGTATATTAATATTTGAATAAATTTCTTTATTTCAATTATTATTAATAAATTAATATTCAAATTCAAATTTAAATTATTAAATAAATAATTTTTAAATAAAAAATAATTTATATGTACATAAATTATTAAACAATTAATAAATAATAATAGAAAATTAATTTTATTACATTTAAATTTTTGTAAACATAATAAAGTAATAAAATAAGAAAAAATATTTACAATACCTGAAATGTGAATATTTATAGATGTAATTAATTTGTATATAAAAAATATATTATAATTAAAACAATAATTAAGAAAAAATATTCATATGGAATAAATTATAAAATATAATAAATATGTTATAGGAGAATAGAAATTATTAATTTCTAATATTAAATTTATAATTAAAAATGATATAATTAATGATGTTAAATTTATTATTATTATATTTATTATTATTATAAATTATATTTATATATGTATGTATATGTATATTATAATATGTAATTTAATTTGCAAAAAAATTTTTGACTAAAAACAATAATTTTGGATACTATAATAATTTTATTTTAAAATGTTTTTGAATTTTATTAATATAAAAATATAATTTTGCTTGAAATAATTAATTATTATTATTAATTTACAAAATTAACGTTTTTTAAAACTATAGTAATTGTTGAAATTATAATTATTATTTTGTTATTTAAAATTATTATATTAGTTTATTTTAATAATTATTTTTTAATATTTTTAGGTTTAATTGAATATATTTCTTTTACTATTTTAATATATTTAATTTGTAATAATAATAGATGAATATATCTAATATATTTAATTTATTCAGTAAGAGAAGCAATTTTTGGTTTATCCTTATTAGTAAGATTAAATTATATATGTGGTCATCAAAAAATTAAATTAATTAGATTAATTAATTAAAATTTTTAAATGAATGAATTCTTAATTTTATTATTAATATTACTCTTTATTTAAAATTAATTTAATTTTAAATTCTTATTTACTATTTTAGTAACTTATTTTATAATGACAAAACTAAATTGATTAGATTTAAGGTTTATTATTATAAATTTAAGATTAAGTTTCTCTTCATTTAATTTATTAATTTTTACTTCATGAATTTTTTCTTTAATTTTTTTAAATTTAAATAAAGTATATAAATTATGTTTATTAATTAATTACATAATAATGATATTTATATATATATATTTTTTACTTCTTTAAATTACTTATTTTTTATTTCAATATTTGTATCTAGATTATTAGTTATTTTTTTATTATTAATAAATTGAGGCAGTTCTATAAATCGAATTTTAGCATGATTTTATTTAAAACTTTATACTTTATTTTCATCATTGCTATTATTATTTATTCTTTTATATTTACATATAAAGAATGATAATTTAAATTTTATGTTAATATAATTAACTAGTAATTATATTTCAATATTTATATTTATTTATATATTATTATCATTTTTAGTTAAAATTCCTATATATATGATACATTCTTGATTATTTGAAGCTCATGTAGAAGCACCTTCTTTGGTTCAATAATTTGAGCATCAATTATATTAAAATTAGGAAGTTATGGATTATTACGATTAATATTTATTTTTAAATATTGTTTTTTATAAATAAACAATTATATTTTAATAATTAGAATTTCAGGTATACTAAGTTTAAGAATTATATGTTTACATCAATTAGATATAAAATTAATTGTTGCTATTTCTTCTATTATTCATATGGGAATAATATTAATGGAATAATAACTTTTATTAAATTAGGTATTTATGTTAGATATATAATAATAATTTTTCATGGATCAGGATCATCTGGATTATTTTATTTAATTGAAATAATTTATAAACAAACAAATAGAGGTTTATTAATAATTAATAAAGGTTCAAATAATTTAATACCTTCAATATCTTTAATGTGATTTATATTATGTTCTTCAAATTTATCTGCTCCTTTTTCATTAAATTTAATTAGGGAAATTTTTTTATTAATATGTTTAGTTTATAAATATAAAGTTTTATTGTTAATATTATTTTTATATTACTTACTAAGATTTATTTATTCAATTTATTTATTTTCATTTATTAATCACGGTAACCATTATTTTAAATTTAGCTTATTAAATGGTAAATTAATTAATTATTTTACCCTAATAATGCAGAGAATTCCTTTAAATATTTTTGTATTTAATTTAATTTAAATTTAAATTTAAATAATTATATAATATTAATTATAAAAATTAGTGTTATTAATGAAATATTAATTTTAAATTATAATTGAATTATATATTTATGGAATTTATTTATTTTTTTTAAGTTTATTTATTTAAATTTTAAATTTTTATTATTTATTAATTAATAATATTATTGTTGTAGAATGAAATATTTTTAGATTGAATTCTATAAAATTGAATTTTATAATTTATTTAGATTCAAAACGAATAATACTTTTATTTTTAGTATCATGAATTAGATCATTAATTATATTATATAGAATTAGTTAGATAAATTTAGAAAATTTTTTAATTACACGATTTTTTTATTTAGTAATAGTATTCTTAATTTCTATATATTTTTTAATTATTGGTTTCAATATACTAACTATTATAATTGGTTGAGGTGGATTAGGATTAATCTCTTATTGTTTAATTAGTTAATTAGTTAATTAATTATTATCAAAAAAATAAATAAAAATAAATTTAATTATTTAACAATAATTTTATTTATTCTAATAATTTTTACTAAAAGAGCACAAATTCCATTTTGTACATGATTATCAGTAGCTATAATTGCTCCAACACCAGTTTCATCTTTAGTTCATTCTTCAACATTAGTAACGGCAGGAGTATATTTATTATTTCGGAGTATATTTTTTTAATTTCTATATTAATATTATAATCAGGTATTTCTGCAAATTTTGAATTAGATATTAAAAAAATTGTTGCATATTCAGCTTGAAGTCAATTAAGTTTTGTAATAAGAACTCTATCTTTAAAATTAAAGGATTTAGCTTTTTTACATTTATGTATTGATGCAATATTTAAATCTTTAATATTTATATGTGTAGGAAGTTATATTCATTATTTAAATAATAATCAAAATTTAAAATTTTATACTGGAATATTTTATATTTATCCAATAAGAAGATTAATTTTAACATTTTCTTTATTTAGTTTAATAGGTTTTCCTTATTCTGTTGGATTTTATTCTTAAGATTTAATAATTGAAAATAATATTATTTCAAAACTAAATTGATTTAGAAATTTAAACTTAATTATTAGAGCAATATTAACTATTACATATTCTTTTCGAATTATAATACATATATTAAATAAAAATTAAAATTTAATTTTAATTTACATTAAAGAGGATAATTTAATAAATATTTACATATTAATTATAATAATTATTAGAATTTGTTAAAGTAAAATTATATTTAATTTAATATTTATCTCCGAAATAAAAATTTTAAACTTTTTTATAAAAATACTAATTTCTAAAATATTTATATTAAGATTTTTTTTAAATAGAAATTTTATTACAATATTTTTTCAAAATATTAATTTAATTGTAATTTATAAAAAATCTTACTTCAAATCATTACGATATATTTATATATATGAAATTATATTTGAAAAAGTTATTGTAGAATAAATTACAAGTAAATTTATATTATTATTAAATGAAATCAATATTTATTTTTATTTTAAAATTAAAAATAACATTAATTTTTATATTTTTATTACTAATTTTTTGAATTAAATTATTTATTTATTTATTATTATTAATTCATATTATTATCAAATTTTTAAGCCGAAATTAAATGTAAACTTTGTACTTTTATATATTTAATTTTTCTAATTTAAAATTTAAATATCTTTATATTGAAAATATAAAATTTTATATAAACTACATAAAAAATTGGAATTTTCATTCATTAAATTTATTAATAATAAATTACCTCAAATTTGGTTTGAATTAAATATATATATATGTATATTCGAAACAATAATATTATTAATATTATTTACAAAGTTAGAAGCTTTATTTATTTTAATTTCTTTAAATATTTAAATAGCTTATAAAAAGAGTATGATATTGAAAATATTAAGGAAAATTTTTATTTCTTAAATATTTTTATTGTATTTAAAATAATTCTTAATTTAAAATAATTTTTTATATCTTTGATTTTACAAATGAATATTTTTTTAAAACTATTTAAATTTTATTAATATAATCAGTTAAAATATTCATTTATTCATTCAGTTAAGAAAATAATAAATAAAGAAAATAGATAAAAGAAATTAATAATTCTATATAATATTCATTTAAATTATTTAGTGTAAAAGTAATTGGTATTAATACTATAATTTCGGCATCAAAAATTAAAAATATTATGGACATTATATAAAAAGGAAGAGAAAATGGTAAAACAGCTTTAGAAATTATATTGAATCCATATTCAGAAGGTAACGTTTTTCTAATTTATTTTTAAATATTATAGGAAATAGAAAATTATGAAAAAGTAAAATTAATGAAACTAATATTAATAATAAATATAAATAAATAAAATTTATTATAATAAGTATTTTATATATATTAAGTTTATAATAATTATTTAATTGGAAATTAAATGTATCTACTTATACTGTATATAATAAATTAAAACTAATAAATATAAATTAAAATATAAAAAATAATCATATTAAATCTAAAAAAATTCAATATTAAATTGGAAATTCAAAAATAATATGATTAGATTTTGAAAAATTATTAAATTTTAATCGTCAAAATGTATAAAATAGTATAATTAATCCAATTAATACAGGAAATCCATGAAATCCAGATATTAAAAAATATAATGAACAAAAACTCCACCATTAATTGTAAAATATGAATAAATATATTCAAATAATTGAATTATTATAAATAATAAACCTAAAATAAAAGTATAAATTAAGTATGTAATTGATTTTTTAAAATTATATTTTAATATATAGTTATAACTCATTGAAAGAGTAAATCTTGATTAGATCAAATAATTGAATTCAATAATGCAATTTCTAAATAATTGAAAATTATAATACCCTTAGGAGATCATATATTTATAATTACAATTGGAAAATAAATATATATATGAAAATATCTTCAAAAAAAAGAAATAAAAAAAAATAATTCTGATAAAATAAATAAAAATATACTAAATTTTAAAAAATTTATTACATAATTTGTACGATATTCTTGATAAATTCTTTCACGAATAAGACCACGTATTCATAAAATAAGAACTGAAATTATATTAAAAATTATTATTAATAATTGATAATTAAATTTAAAATATATTAAATTAATTAAATCAATTATTGAATTTATTATATTTAATGATACTAATAAAGGTCAAGGTCTTAATGTATCTAAATGGTAAGGAAAATTATATTTTATCATAAAATTTTAATATTCAGAATAATATAAAATTATTAATATTGAAAATACATAACCTTGAATAAATGATATAACAAATTCTAAAATTATTAATATATCTTGAATTCAAAAAGAAATATAGGTTAAATTAAAAAAATTTTAAATAAAATTTCCTAACAACGTTAAAATTATATGACCAGAAGATAAATTAGCATATAATCGAATTGATAAATTTAAGGGACGAATAGTATTTCTAATTAATTCAATAATTATTATAAAATTTATTAAATATAAACGTGAATTTAAAGGTAATAAATGAATAAAGAATAATTTATATGAATTAATTATTACCAATAAAATTAAAGCTATTCATAATGTTAATGAAAATGTTAAATTAAACAATAAATGTCCTGTTGGAGTAAGTACATAAGGAGTTAATCCTAAAGAATTAGTAATAAGAATATATATTTATAAATTTATAAAAATATTAATATTTGAATTACATTTATAAATTATAATGAATTCTTTACATAATAATTTATAAAATTTAATAAATAAAATATTCATTCAATTAAAAATAATATAATAATTATTAAATAATATTATATAAAATATAATAGGAAAATAAATAAATATTCAATTAGAAATAAAATTTCTATAATAACTTATTCTAATTATTGGATCATATATTTCAAATTAATTTATAAAATTAATATTCATTTATTAAAATTAATTTTTTTTATTATAATTTAAATTAATTAATATATAATTTAAATTAATTATTAAATATAATAAAATAAAAATTATAAAAATATATAGTTCTCATACAAAAATTGGTGTTATTTGTGCAATTCATTAAAAGTAATTTTTACTATTATTGATTTAATAGATCAATTCTTTTAAATTTAAGATATTTAATGATTTAAATATTTAAAAAATAATAAGAAATATTAATTTTAAATTGACAATTTAGTGTCATATATTTTAACTAATCTTTTATTCATTTTATAAAATTAGTTAAAGGTGTTCTTTCAACAGTAATAGGCATAAATCAATGATTTATATCACAAATTTCAGATCACTGTCCAAAATATAATCCAGAATGTGAACAAAATAAATTAAATTGTTTATTCGTCCTTGAATTGCATCAATTTTAACACCTATAGATGGTACAGTTCAAGAATGAATTACATCAGTTGATGTAACTAATATACGTAATGGTAATTTTTTTGGAATGACTATTTGATTATCGGTATCTAATAATCGATATTGATTTATTGATTTATATATTACTACATATGAATCAAATTCAATATTATTATAATCAGAATATTAATAAGATCAATATCATTGATGACCAATTGATTTAATTAAAAAAAAAAGGATTTAATAATTCGTAAATAAAATAAAAAACCTTTAAAGATGGAAAACAAATAAATAATAAAATAATTATTGGAATAATTGTTCAAATTACTTGAATTAAATGATTTTTTAATAAATATAAATTAATAAATTTATTATTTAAAATATCAGCAATTAAATATCAAGTAAGACCAATAATTATTAATATAAATATTGTAATAGAATTATGTAAATAACTTAAATTATCAAAATAAAGGAATTTGAATTTTGAAAAAGAAATATATTTCAGGTTGCTATTTTCAATAATAAAATTAAATTTTAGATAATTGAATTTTAAATTCATTGCACTTTTCGGCCACATTAAAATTTTTTAATTATTAAAATTCGACACTCATTAAATGAATAATTTAATGGAGGATAATTTATTAATCATTCTAAAGAAGATTGAAAAAATTTAAATAATAATAAACGTTTATAAATTAAATTTTTCCAGAATTAAAAATAATAAAAGAATTATTGTATTTAATGGAATAATAGAACCAATTGAAGATAATAGATTTCAACAATAATAAGAATAAGGATAATCAGAATAACGTCGTGGTATTCCCATTAAACCTAAAAAATGTTGAGGAAAAAATGTTGAATTTAATCCAATAAATATTATTAAAAATTGATATACTAATTACTATTTATTTAATATTAAACCAGTAATTAAAGGATATCAGTGAATAAATCATGAAATAATAGAAAAGACAGCTCCTACTGATAAATCATGTTCGAAAAATGAGCAACAACACAATATGTATCATGTAAAATAATATCAATAGTTGAATTAGATAATATAATTCCTGTTAATCCTCCAATTGCAAATAGAAAAATAAAACCTAAAGATCATATAATAGAATTACTTATTTTAAATTTTGAACCATAATAAGTTGCTAATCTACTAAAAACTTTAATTCCAGTAGGAACAGCAATAACTATAGTTGCTGAAGTAAAATAAGCACGAGTACCTACATCTAATCCAATTGCATATATGATGAGCTCAAACAATAAAACCTAAAAATCCAATTCCTAATATTGCATAAATTATTCCTAAATTACCAAATACTTCTTTTCTGCCACTATCATTTATAATAATTTGAGAAATTAATCCGAAACCAGGTAAAATTAAAATATAAACTCCTGGATGACCAAAAAAATCAAAGGAAATGTTGATATAATACAGGATCTGTTTCTCCTATAGGATCAAAGAAAGATGTATTAAAATTACGATCAAATAATAATATTGTAATAGCTCCGGCTACTACAGGTAAATATAATAATAATAAAATTAATGTAATAAAAACAGATCAAGGAAATAAAGGTATTTTATTCAAATCTCATCTAAAATTTTTTATTAATATAATTGTGGTCATTAAATTTGTAGCTCCTAAAAGTGATGAAATACCAGATATATGTAAATTTAAAATTGTAAAATCTACAGAAGGAGATGAATGAAAAATAATTAGATGAAGGTGGGCATACAGTTCAACCAGTTCCAGATATAAAATTAAAAATTCTTCTAGTTAATGATAATAACAATGAAGGAGGTCGTAATCAAAATCTAATATTATTTATTCGAGGAAATGATATATCAGGTGATCTTAATATTAAAGGAATTAATCAATTACCAAATCCTCCAATTAAAAAAGGTATAACTGTAAAAAAAAATATTAAAAATGCATGACTGGTAATTAAAGAATTATATAATTGATCATTATTTAAAAATATTCCAGGAATTCTAAATTCGACAGGAATTAAAAATCTTAAGGACGAACCAATTATAGCTAATATGAAATAAGGAATGCCAATATCTTTTTGATTTGTTGATGTTAATCACTTAATTAAAATTAGTGTTAAAATTTATTTTTAATTTTGAAAATTAATTGTTTTTAATTTTGAAAAATAATTGTTTTTAATTTTGAAAATTAATTGTTTTTAATTTTGAAAATTAATTGTTTTTAATTTTGAAATTTAATTGTTTTTAATTTACCTTAAAATTTGTATAGTATTAAAAATTATTTAAATTATTATTTATAAATTTATATTTGCCTAATATAAATAATAATATATAAATAATTAATGTATAAAACAATATTAACACGTTCCATGCCACGTGTACCATTTATGGTACACGCTAAACTTGATCATCAGGCCACGTGTACCATAAATGGTACACGCAGACATATTAATTTAAAGCACTAAAAACGCACATTTTATGACAAATTTGTTTCTAAAAAATATATTTCCACCAAAAGGATGAAGCACTGTAAAAAATGCAACATAGAACAGAGCAGATAAATTTGTTATATACATGTTATTTATTTATGTTAAATTTTTTATATACAATAACTAGTCATTACATAGAATGTTTGAATTTTTTAAAGCAAGGGCTGCATAAAAAGGGTTCGTTCGGGCAATCACCACAGAACGTTACCACTCTTTTGGTTTTCTGTCGCGCAACTTCAGTGCCGAATTTTTTAACATTTTCTTTGTAACAGGAAGTGCAGCGCTTTCTAACAGTCTCCGCTCTGCCCGCTTTCTTTTGTATTTCGTGTCTTTTTCTGTACCTTGTTGTAAGTTTAGGAATCAAATTGTTGTTATCTTCTTCACAAAAACACAAATAATTTACTAATTTTTTTCTAAACTCTAGTATTGATACAGATTCGTGATGCCGAGTATTATATAAAATCCAAGCGTTTACAACAGATGTATTTAGGAAAAATTCAAGGGCTACTTTTTTATACCATTTTAAGGTCTTACGCAATGGATTACAGTACGCAGTCATTTGGTCCGAAATATCGACGGAACTCTTTGCATCATTATAATCAACTATAACTTTCGGTTTAACCCTATCAGATCCATGTTTCCTAACAGTAACCGTCTCTACAGAGTGTTTCGTAGATAACATTAAGACATCCCGTTTGTCCTTCCATTTCATTAGCGTGATTCCATCTCTATTTTCTTTGGCAAATACTTCTCCTCGTTGCAATTTCTTTTGAACCACTTCTTTGGATATTTTCCTTCGATTTGATCTAATTGTCCCTATTACGTGGGTATTCCTAGCAAGAAACTCTTGGGCCAAGTCGATACTGGTATACCAATTATCAACACATAAGGTATGCCCCTTATCAAAAATGTTTTCACAAAGTGAAACAGCAACTGACTTCGGTGTAATTTTCTCGTTCCCATGTTGGTGACCGCAATAAATTTCAAAATTATAGGTGTATCCCGGTTTGAAGCAGAGCTTGAACACCTTTACGCCATATCTGTGCCGTTTTTGTTTTATATATTGTCTAAAAACGACACGACCACGAAAAGGTATTATTGACTCATCAATACATATTATTTCAGGCGGATTATAATATTTCGCATAATTTTCTTTCAGTTTCTGAATAATTGGTGCAATCTTATACAAGCGGTCTTCAATATTTGCATTTTCGTTGTTGACAAAATGGAGCATTCGTAATAGAAGTTCAAAACGGTTCCTTGACATCACCAATTTTGGAACGCTTTGGGCGAATACTGGATTCTTTGACCAATATAAACTTATTTCCGGTAATTTTACCAACCCCATCCAAATAAGAAGGCCAAATAGTTTTTTTATTTCAAATTTGTTCGTGGGAATCCATTGGTTTAAACGAGATGAACGCTTCTGAGATAATATTTGCGTTGCGTAGATATTTGTTTGTTCTGCAATATCTTCGAAGATTTCTTCGGTAATGAATAACAAATAAAACTCCTCTTCTTTACACAAATTATCCAATAATCGTGTTCCCGGTGTACCCATGAATGGTATCAGTGAAGGCTGATGTCCAGTTGGATTTATCCACTGGTCTTCTAAATTATTCGGAATATTTTCGGCTTCACACTCACTGTCCGAGCTATACACTATTCGTCGGCATTTTGGTCTACGACGCGCGATAACCTCAATTGAGGTGTCGCTTGACTCATCGGAGGAAGATAATATAAATCTACGCGAGCTCTTTATAGTAGATGGGTGTTCTGAATCACTAGAACTAAAACTGGAACTATACAGGTCTTGTGTTTCCATATTTCCTATCATTGGGGATAAAAATTAAAAGTTGGGTCACTTTATCAATACAAAAATTATTATAAAAGATTCAAGAATATAAACTCACGAAAGTTACGAATAGAAACTTATTTTCGAATAGAAACAAACAAAATCACAAAATGCTGTATACTTACTTACACTCTATTTTGTTATACTTTATTTCTCTCGTTTTTTACTTTGTTCTAAACAAATTCGAATGCAGCAAGTTCTTTTTACTTTTCAAAAAGTTTCGATCTTTAGAGTCGAATTGACTGCAGCGCCACGTGTACCATTTATGGTACACGATGCGGCAACCACACGAAACATTCAAAATACTTATGGATTATGGTATAATGGAATATTATGGGATAATATACCAATCTATAGACAAAACTTGAAATGGCCTGTACGACAAGTTAGGCAAAAACGGCTTGGCAGGGAACGTGTTAATAAATAAAAATATTTTTCATTAATATAATAAACAATAATTAATATATAATTTAATGTTAAAGTTGAACATCTAATTCTTCATTTATATTAATTAATATTAATATATAAATAGATAAATATATAATTCTAAAAATTCCAAATAAAATTATTTTATAATCTAATTTTAAAATTAAAAAATAAAAATTTAAAGTAATAAATTTTATTAAAGTTGATGATAAAAAAGTACAATTCCAATTTATTAACTCATAAGATTTAATTATTAAAAAATGAAAAGGAAATAATCCTAATTTTATTATGAGTGAAATAAATAAAGAATAATTTAATCAATTTTTCAAATAAATTATTTCAACCAAAATTATAAAATTTATTATAAAAGTTACCAATAAAATTCTAGAAGTAATTGATATATGAAAAATCAATAAACTCCATAATTTATTATTAGAATTTAAATTAATTATTCCAATTCTATTAAGTATAACAATCTCAAAAATAAATCACACTAAAATAATATTTGATAATAATAAAAAAAATAAATATAAAATAAATATTCAAAATATAAAATTTATTGATTTATATTTTAAAATTAATTTATATAACTTATTTAAAATTAAATTATACTATAATTTTTAAAATTATTTAAAAATTTTTGTAACTAATAATAGTAAATAAATTTACATAAATATCTTATCAAAATATTCCTTTTATCAGGAATATTATTATTATTAATACTATATATATAATAAATTATTATAAATAATTAATAAACCTATAAAATATTAAAATAAATTATAACTTTCAATATTTATAAACTTGCATTTATAAATAAATTATTATAAAGTAATTAATAAACCTATAAATATTAATAAATAGTATACATTTAATATTTATAAGTTTTATATCACTAAATAAATTAAATTAATAAACCTATGAGATATTAAAATAAATAATTTTTAATATTTATAGGTTTTGTATCCATAAATATATTAAATAATTAATAAATCTATAAATATTAATAATCTATATTTATTAAATATATATATGTTCTATATCCTTAAATAAATTAAATTAATAAACCTATAAAATATTAAAATAAATTATAATACTTATAGATTTTGTATTCTTAAATAAGTTACATAATTAATAAACGATTAATATTAAACAATTTTTAATATTTATAGGTTTTGTATACTTAAATAAATTAAATAATTAATAAACTTCATTAAATAAATATTTATTTCATATTCATAGATTTTAAATAAATTATTACAGAATAATTAATAAACCTATAAATATTAAATAAATCATGTTTTAAAATATAATTATTTAATAAACTATTACAATTTAATTATAATTATATTCTACTCAACTGAAATAACATAAAATTAATTATTTATATTACTAAAATAGTATAACATTAATTGTTTATAATAAATTAATTTATACTACTCGACTAAAATAGTATAAAATTAATTATTTATTATAAATTAATTTATACTACTCGACTAAAATAATATAAATTTTATTATTTATAATAAATTAATTTATACTACTCGACTAAAGTAGTATAAAATTAATTATTTATACCACTAGAATAGTATAAAATTAATTATTAAATATATATTTCATCTAAAATATTATTTTATAATATATCTATAGATTGTGAATCTGTAAGGCCAGTAATTAGCTTATTTATATTTTAAATTTAGTAAAATTTGTCATCAGTAGAAAATTTCAATACAACAAATTTTCATATTATATATGCAATAAAATTAGCCCACCACAATACTAGTCGAGGATGTCAATAGAGCAAACATTACACAATAAAATTTGGCAACAGTAGAAAATTTCCATAGAACTAATTTTCATATTATATATGCAATAAAATTAGATCACCACAATACTAGTCAAGAATATCAATAGAGCAAATTTTACCCAATAAAATTTGTCAACAGCAGAAAATTTCAATAGAACAAACTTTCATATTATATATGCAATAAAATTAGCTCACTACAATACTAGTCGAACCAGGTAGTCCGCATCTGAACCCGCTGAACAGTATTGGCATTAGACACTCAATTTTATGGTATGAATATTAATTAACAGAGTCAAACCGTTGTTGA
>NW_027470635.1:0-34974 GCF_051020765.1 Lasioglossum baleicum | reverse complement strand
CGTGCAAGGTCACGAGGGAAAACACTCTATACAAACAAATTTCGCAATCGTGGTTTACGCAATATCGAAAGTGAAAAAGAAGAGGAAAAAAGGAAAATAACAATTCCACAGGCTAGAAGTAATTGTATTTTGCAAAATGTTCCGGTAAGTTAATCTTTCGTTACAAGGCCGTTAACTTTTCATGCACGGCCTTCTTCCGTCGCGTTTGCACAATGTACAATTAGTTACGATTCTCACGTTCGTTTTCGTTCGAATATCAAGCAATGCAAACATTGCGAATTTGATTACATTAAAGAAGGGAGCAAATAAAGCTGCTACGATAAGTATTTGCTAATGGCAAAGCGATTCGTGATTAGCGTGATCTTTGAAATTGAATTCTACATTTAAAATAATCGAGTCTCATAAAATAGATGCTTCATAGTTTTATAGAAATATCGAAAGAATTGTTATGTTCAAACCGTAGTACTCTTTAAATAGCGAAAACTTGTTACCTTATTTTTCTTTCTATTTAATTACAAATATTTTATCGTGTTGAGTTGAGACCGTAATTGAATTTAATAAATTTTGCTCTGGATGTATCATGACATTTAAAAATATTACAGGATTAATAAGCACAATTAATTTTAATTACAAGAGGATATTATTTTCAAATTGGAACCCTGTTTCTAAATTTACGTAAGAATATGGACAATATCAACACATAACAGAGATTCAAAATCCTGTTATCTATTAAAAGTATCAGTTAATACAAACATAGTATATATAACCTCCAAAAAAAAAAAAAAAAGGAAAAACAAGGAAGAAAAATAAAATATTCATGCTAATGATAAAATAAGTATGTAATAATTCATTTACTCGTATTTGTATTAGTATATTACATATCATGCCGCTTCTACGGCGATAGAGAAAAGTTGATTCGTAACAGTAGCCAAAAGCGTAAGTGAATCTGTAAAGGAAACCCTGAACCAGCGAACCCTAACTTTCTCACACGACCAAGTGTACCATTCCAATCCTTTAATTCATCTCTGCACGAGGACTCGTCCACCTTCCTGTTTCACCATAGCTCGACTGGTTCGATAAGAAACGCCGGTGAACAATGGCCAGAGTAATAACAGGCCGACAAACAGACCAGCAATTAGACACCATGATCTACCTAATACATACCCGCGGGGACCCAGCCCGTATTTTCCTAACGAAACAAACGAGAATTTCCTCACGCGGCAGCCATCAGTCCCCGTTGAACAAAAGTGAAACTCCTGTGCGGCGGAGCATCGTTCCCAAGCGAACAGTATGCCTAATCAACCAGCCAGATATACAGATACATCCGCGCTAGTTACGTAAGGAATTTTCACTCCGCCGCTTTTCCCGTTTAAACACAGTGGCTGCTGTGGGGTCACCGGTGACCGACACTAGACTTGGCTACAGCGCCGTGGGGTCACCGGTGACCGGCGCACCCACATTGATGGAAATTAATATTATATATAATACATATAAATTAAATTATATATAAATTATATTAGGTCGTCCCATAAGTTCTTTCGCGGTGATATTTACGTTCTTCGTCGCATTTTATAAACTATATCGATGATTAACGTATTTGCCAACGAAATAGGAAGAAATAGAATAACAAAAGGGCGATTGTATTTTTTCTTAATATTTCAAGGTTTATTTGACATACAATTCTAAATAGTAAAAGGATAAACTAGCAAGAACTTATGGGACGACCTAATATTATTCCCCAACCTTATATATAAGTTTGTAGCGTTTTTTTATTTCTTTTATTTTACAACGATTTGTTTACTGTTTGATAAATTCCAACGCCACGGGGTCACTCGGTGACCCCCGCCACGAAAACTACTTCAAGCATAATTTTATAACTCATCTTATCTGCTGCAAATAATATTTTAGCATAATATGCATCGTATAATGAAAAGTTGGCGCCTTGGGCAAACCATCGAAAATGTGTCTGGCAGTGAACGTGTTAACACTAGATTTACGGGACCCGTGAATTTGACGGATGGGTTGCTTCAATTATACGATATTAACAGATTTAATTAACTTATATTAAATCTGTTAATATTGCGATTGTTTTCAAATTAAACCCATCGTTTGTTTTTTAAAGAAAATATGTGATTTTCTTTACCCTAAATCTGACGAGTGTCCATAGAAATAGGTATACAAGAAACCCCCGTAAACCAAGTGTTAAGCAGAAATCCATATTTCGATCGCGTGCGTACGCCGAGGACGCAACCAGAGATCCAGCAGCGAACTCCGGCGAGTCGGATACATTTCGCCTAAGTACGTACGTCTTATCCTTGTGCAATCACGGAAAACGGTCAGGGTACGCTTGAGAACAAGAAAGTTCCATTTCCTATTTGCCCGGGCGAGGGAGACGCTGCCTGTTCCCTGTTGTTTCGCGATTTGCATCGGACTACAATGCGCCGCATGCGGCTCGTTTCGTATGCGGCTTTGTCGCGCGTACACGTACGCGACCTGTCCGCGTTCACACGACGCGGATTCCCATATCAGATATTCATCTTTCCCCCGCCTGGTTGCCCGACGTCGAACGCGACATCACGCTGTGATTCCCTGCGTGTAGCGTTGCTACGATTCCAAGGATGATGGGAATTGCGAGTCTGGATAGATGTTTAGTGGATCTTTTGGGGTTCCGTGAAGTTCAGACTAGGAATGCGAATGTTTTCTTAACGCCAGATTTACCGGCTATTTAACACTAGATTTACGGGGCCCGTGGATTTGACGGGTGAGTTGCTCCCATTATACAATATTAATAGATTTAATCAACTTATATTAACCGTTTGAGTGCCACGCGTTTCCACGTTCAATCGTGCCAAGGAGCGCTTTTTCGTTTATATTATTTCCTGTCCGAAAATTTGCAACCAAATGATAGATTGAAATTAAAGTTCGTTCTCTTATTTGCTGTCTCGTTATTTTATTTTTAGCAAAAATTGGATGGTCGCTATAAAGTCGCGCATCGTTTGCACTGTTCGAGCAGAACAGAAGTTAAGTTTGTTAATATTGTAATTATTTTAAATTAAATTCATGGTCTTGCTTTTAAAGAAAATACATGGATTTCTTTACCCGTAAAGCTGACGAGTCTCCATAAAGATAGGTACACAAAAAACGTCCGTAAACCTAGTGTTAAATTATATATTCTCCATTTTGGTCCAATACCTCTTGCCATGTTTCAGGCAGAAAATTGATTCTCATAAAACTTCTGATCTTTGCTGGAAAAAAACTGGCCCAAGTGATATTTGACGTCCTGATTTGAAGCATAGGATTTCCCATCTAAAAAATTTTGCAGAGAGCGGAACAGGTAATAATTCGAAGGTGCCAAATCTGGAGAATATAGTGGCTGTGGTAGTATATCCCATTCAAGCTGTAAAAGCTTTTGGTGAGTTACTAAATTTGTATGAGATTTCGTATTATCGTGGTGGAACACTATACCTTTTCTATTAATTAATAGCAAACACCGAACAGCATAGACAATACACATTTGACCGTCAACAGCCACACATCATCCAACTTTGTTAATTTTACCTACTTTTTAAAAGAAATCAAAATAAACACTTCGTAAACCAAACGAAAATAGTTTACGTTCGTAAAGGGACGCAGACATCGTCTAAATTGCTTACCGCCCAAAAATAAGAGTTCAGACGAAACAGGTAGAGAGTTTTCTGAATAGCTGGAACTGTTGAGGCTTAGTAACAGGAATGGGATTGAGAGTAGTACAAAATTCAGGTGAGTAAAGAGACTTCTGAGATGAGTAGAGTCTAAGAGACTTCAGAACAATAGAGATATCTAAACTTTGGAGTAATAAGTTTTAGAACAGTAGAGACTTCCTAGTAGCGTGGACTTCAGATTAATATAGGGTTTAGAATATTAGAGATTTTAAGATAATTGGGGGCTTTAAGACAGCAAAGTCTTTAAGACGCTAAAGACTTTGAAACAATGGGTAGTCTTCAAAGCATCAGGGTCATTGAAATTGTAGTAGAAACTTTAGGACGGTATAGACTTTGAAACAATAGAGGCCAGTATAGGTTTCCGAATGTTAAATATCAGAGAAGCAATCAGACTGTACAACAGAATAGCATAGTAGAACCTCGGGTACCCAGAATCACTTTCTACAATTGAGTTTCAGAAAGATCAATATCGGAGGGGTCATTAAGCAATCAGGCATCTGACCATAGCCAAATTACCAGGACCAGTTTGGTGGCCAGTCAACTTGTCACAGACAGAACATCTTACGTAACAATAATGGCATGGCAAAATCAGAATTGCCAAACCCCGATACTAATTATGTAAAAGGAATTTGAAACTCTGACTATTAACTCGAAGCACTGTTCACGGAACTATTCATGCAACAAATAGAGCAATCGTGTTTCCCTACGACAGACGTAACCTACGAAAGTTCATACAAGAAAAGAAAACAAAATAAAGAACAATTCAATCACGCTGCAATCCAACTATCACTTGATCCCACAACAAGTCAAAGTTTCATGAGTATCGACAATTATTACTGTTGATACCAGCCTGACTTTCATGATCGCTATCACATCCTAGTTGAATCAGTACTTTCCTAAAAATACACAACATGCTAGAATTCATAATAACTTCCTATGAAAGCTACTTAACCTTTCCTAACCTCGCGGCAGACTAACCCAACGTTCACCGCGCATCGTTAACGCAAACGTTATCGTTGCAACAAAGATTCAACCGATGTACACGATACGGTACCACTGCTCATATTTTCGACTTTCCAATTTCAATCACACTTCTCGGTATCCTGCACGCTCTCGGAGCGCGGGAACGGAAGAGAACGCCTTTACCTAGAGGAGAAGAGCCTTTACCTAGGCCGCAAAGCGAGCAGACGCGTAGCGCGTACTGGCCAGGACACATCGGGATCATGATGTTGCACGACAGTGACATACCGTCAAGAATGCCTTGTGTACGTGCGGTTAGGCGCGTATCGCGGAGCAAAGCTGATTTACAACGATCCTGATGGGAATAAAAGTCGCCTCGCAGTCGCGAGCATTACACGCGGAGACAACGCGCGTTCATAACGCTTCGCGACAATGACATATCGCCGGGAATGCGAGGGATACCGGGCAGAGGATGTTAACTTTCGCGTGAAAGAGTTGCAAAAGTCCCTTCCGCGGGAAAAACCGTGTAACCATCCGTACACTGTTCTCCCTGAGACTCTGGTTCATTCTGCTTCACATACGGGTATTAGGTCATACGAAACGTCCGTTTTCTTCGGATATGAACCTAATGTCATTCTTGTTGGGAAACGGTGAATGAACAGTGTTATTTTTCAGAAGGTAGCCTTTTCAGAAACATTGTTGCTCTTAGATTTACAATTTTCATAAACTATGACAGAAGCAAATTTCCTTTTCCTTCTGATACATCAAGATGGCCCTAATATTAATCTTGCTGAGAAATATCAAATAAGCAGTTCTACTCCTGAGAAGGTAGAAACAATGAAGACTATGATCTACCGGTGTTAGAAATTCAATCTGAAGGAGCAAATCTTCTTTTTACTTAAAACATATTGCGGTGGTTCTGACGTCATTTTTGTTGAGAAATGATGATATTCTCAAAAATGTAGATAAAAAGAAGATTTAGGGCTGCATTGGTCTTATTCAATTCTAAACAAATTGTGTTAAGTGAAAATGAGATCTTTCTTGGTGTTATCTAGGCTTTTATATCACCAGTACAGAAAGGGAACAAAAATTCCAAACATCAACCTAGGATATGAACTGTGAATAAATTTATAGATTCATAGGATCTAAATTCTGAGAAGGGTTGTTTATATAAACATCAGATTAGAATTAAGGCGCTCAAAGAAACATAAACATTCCTTGAATAATAAAAGTTTTAAAAGAGAATATATAGATCGCAATTATTTTACAATTACAAATCCATAATTCCAATACTTCCAATTTGAATTTCATAAAAGTATTTACCGTATATATTAACAGAAGCTGATTTATAAAGCATCTGTGACTACCAAGTTAGAACATGTAACAGTTTAACAAGCCTGAAGCCAGGACGCAACGAAACATTAGACGCAGAGCTAAGTAGCCAAACAAATTATTCCCATTCGTTTAAACTAGGCTATTTTGCTGTACATCGCAAGATAGTAGCCAAGTCTGTCAGAGGAGCATGTAATTCGTTAATCAAGAATGGCCACAATGGCTGAAATGCCTAGCGCATCCAAATGGACATTTCACGAGATACAACCTAATAACAACCCTAGCCTGAATGTTAATAAGACGAACAAATTAGCAACTGAGAGGAGGATTTATCGGTGGCGTAGGAAAGCAGCAGGTTATAAATTCGAATCCTGTATTAGAAGACCTACCGGTGGCAGATGGCGGGATTGTTGATTCGAGGCTGGGCTAACTAGCGTGGGCTGGCACCGAGGATAGCGGAGTACCTAGCGTATAAACAATTATCACAGAGGGCGCTCGCTGGCCGTTGCAGTCGTGTAAATCGTATTGCAAATAATTGAATTTAATCGCATTAATAAATAACCCCCACCCGCTGGTTTTAGATATCACAGGCTGAATTAATCGCAGCAGCCCTCCTATCACTTTGAAGGTACCTTTTTCATCTCACTCGTAACTCACGAGCCAAAGATAAATAACCTTTCAAATAACAAAACAGTTCCATAAGTTTTAACACCTGCGAACACGTATCTCGATATCGCGTATTAACATCTGCAGATAAATCCTATCTTGTCATAATATTTTACGGCACGCATGCCGCATACCTGCGGCCGATACCAATGGAACAAAGAAAAATCGCTCGGGGCCCGTTTTGTCCGTAACTTTGTAATTAAATTACAGTCTGTCAGTGCCGGCCAAGTGTCTGGATACTTTTGATAGGTAGTGTACGTGGCTGCCTATACGTTTACGTGCGCCCTAGCAGAGTTGCCTGGACAGGTAGGCCGGGCTGGGCGTTTTTGCCATTGCGATTATGTTGCAACTCGAGTCTGTATGAACTCGTCTTGCACGATGTTGCTCGCCGTGAGGCGTTTCGATTAACGATAACACAGGTTCCACAATGTTAAGTTTGGTGTAAACTGAAGTTGCACTCGTTTCAGACGGCGCTCATCCACGGCGAGGCCTTTAGTGGCTCAATTATAACGAGGAGCGGATCGACGGTTAACGAGGCAGCAGAGTATCGCGGAGATAATATTCGATATTGCATTAATTCTCGGAATTTAATATATTGCATCAAATGAACGGTGAACCCGCTGATACAGAGCCCCGATTGCCGAGTGTGTGTTTTAGTTGGTATTTAAAAAGGCTCGCCAGGGCATGGAAGATTGAAAGTTGATGGAAGCGTTATTGTAGTGGTAAATTGGTAAAGGTTGGGTTATATTACATTGGCTTCGGTGTTTATTCTCTTATAGTTTCGCGGATGCCTGTGGTATTCGTGAGTTATAATCGATATTGGACCAATGGCCGATTACCGTTGTGCAAGTGCCATTTTTCCGAGGAGAAATGGCAATGCATATTTATATCTGCTGCACTTCGTTTCTAATTATGCGGGTAAGCGCGTTGTTTTTAACTAAATTGCAACTTTTATCGCAAATTAGAATTTCTCGAGCTTATCACTGGAGATTGATAATAGGATATAACGAGTACCATTTTGGGAAATGGATCGTTGTGATATTTTTATTTATTTCATTTCCGTTTAATTTCCGCTTGATAAATCGATATAAAATTTTATACGAGATGAGTATTATTTACCGTGACGAGTCGAATTAAAAATTTGTGAAAATAGAAAAAGTATCGAGCAAACGAATTGTTTGAAAATCTGAAATTGTGTGTTACATTTCTCTTCTTTTTTATAACTGGCTGCCGTATTTCGTATTTATTATTACGATATTCAGCCGTATAGATTGGAATTATACCATCGTGCTGTCAGATATGTAGATTTACCGTCATTTTTCAACCTTTCTATTTCACTTGTCGCTGGTAGACATCGTTGTTATTCCAATCGTGTCCTGGAGAATGATAAACGAGGAGACACAGAAGCAGCAATGTCATTCTCCTATTCTGTGACTTGTCCCACGATTATCTGTCATGAAAAATTGGGCCAACTGTTGCCTCGAAAGTACTGACACGATGTCCAGTAAGTTGGACAACGAAGATAGACATGTGTTCAGCGAACTATGCCTATCAGGTATACTTATAAAAATAGTACACGTAAAGTAAGTGGTAAAAGTTTTAAATGTTATGCAAATATTTTGGAAAGCATACTGGAGTGTGTGGAATAATTCTCTGTTCATGGTTTGAATTTATTATTAGATTAGAAACATTTTTATTCGACACTAGCTACGATTTACATCACCACGATATTTTAATTTAAATTAATTTCAATTTTTTGACATTTTCTTACACACGACTCGAGTTATTTTAATACGTTTAAAATCTTCCCAAAGTAACAATATTTTAAATTACAATGGTAAATTTATATCACAAATGTCATTAAAAATTATAAAATATCGAATTACTTAATAAATAACTCGCAAAAAATATTTTTATGCACAAGTAGAAATTTTTACATAAATTAGACACATCTACAGAAAATTACAAGATGTAAACCATAAGGTTTTTAACTACATACATTTATAAATAAAAAAAACAAATAAACATTAAAGAAAAGACTGTGAACCTACTTTCGATAAAGCAAAACAATGGTACTAAAAATTCCACCTACTGTTTCAGGAAACTATGTTACACGCGAACTTAATATTCAACGATAATACCACCGTATCGTAAACGTGACACAGTGACCTTACTTTCCCTGTTCTACAAGAGGAAGACACTTACCAACCAATTTGTAGTCGAATGGGATACCATGCGCAAAAAAAACGGTTCACTGACCAAACGTTCACGCATAACTATCGTTGGATTTCTCTAGAACGAGGTATACAAGTATATGAGAAGCATGTAGCAATCGGTTGTTTTTTAGCATCAAAAGTTACTTCATGACGAGAGATTTAGTTAGTCATCAATTTCTATACGCAGTACTATGCAAGAACCTTAAATCACGTGACCAGAGGAAACTTCTTTGTCACTGTCGCATGGAAGTAAGTAAATAAATACATTACGGTATTATTTAAAAAATAACACGGTATTAATAAATAATAATTCAAGAATACTTTATATATTGGGTCGTTCATAAAGTCATTTCGTTTTCTTTTTTTTTTTATGCGACTAAAGTGAAAAGCTAGCTGTAAAAAAATACAATTAGGTCCCCTAAAAAAAGAAATTACTTTTCAAACTACCTAATAGTCGATGTGGTATTAAAAAAATATTTATATTTTCCTAAGGAATTTTATAAAAATTGTTCATCATTCCTGTATTCGTATTTTGTTTATGTGTGAATTATTGGGTAAATTATTTCTTCGCTTAATATATTAGGCTTACAAGTGTATTTTAATCATCTTTATACAATACTGTTTAAAAATAATGATCCTTTCAGCTGCTACATAATCTAACTCTTTTATTCCGACGAGTTAAGTCTCTTGTACCGGCCTGTCCGCCATTAAGATCATAACCTGGCCCAAGTAGAAAATGACAAAATGAAAGTGAACACTCGTGGTGTCAAGAAAACTATCTCGTAGGATTATTCCAGGAAAACTAAGACATTATCTTATCGTGAAAGCGATTCCGCTCTGTCTGAAGCAAGCTCGGTAAGGCCTAAGCTAACAGACAAAACGAAAAATTGGAGGATAAAGACGATGCCTGAAAAGGACAGACGACTTAGAGCTGCAAAAATCCGAGGAAATTTAAATATCACCCGTGAAACCTCGTTATCCGTAAACACCGTAAAGCACAGATTAGCAACTGCTAGGCTGCATGCTCGACTTGTCGCGGCATAGAAACCGCTCTTAAAGCCACAGACCAAGAAGAAAAGGCTTAGAAACGTAGAAGAATGTTTCATTGGAGTGACGAATCGAAATTCCAAGTGACTGGTACACGCAAACAGTGTTGCAATGATACAAGGTGATTCAGACTGTAATGATCAAACTTTAGAATCTTAAAATTTCCCTCAGGATCTGTAATATCCTATTGGTGACTCTCGTGGAGCTTACTTTCCTGAACACGTATTCGTAATCTAAATTGATTATTGTATCATTGGGTTGTATATGTTTTCAATCAGGTTATATTTTTTCCAGGTTTATTTATTTCATTTCACAGGTTAATAATATTCCATCGTTAAGTTGTTTATGTCTCATCATTATTAATTATTTTTATTTTTACTTTTATTCATAAATTCGAATATTCTGTACAATATTCGAAATACCGAGTGTACTGGCGATGATGATCTATCCGTTTTAATCAAAGTTTAAGTGCACGCGTATTCGGTGAATATTCAAAGTCGCTTTTCTCGAAAACGAAGCTTCGAATGAAGAAATTCATCATTTTTCTCGATTTGTTCCTGCATATAATATTACCCCCATCCTGATTGAACTACCATTATTTGGACACCCTGTATACACGAACCTGATTGTTAGAACCAGACGCAATCCGAAAATTTATGAGAAAAAGTGCAAAGTCGAAGACCACGCCGACTGCAAACGGGATTGAAAATTTCGAAGAACGCGGTTAAGTTACCGAACCTAACCTCGGTCCATCGATCACCCAGCAACTCAGTCGCCTAATTAATTCGTCGAATCGATTCCCCGCGAGTACACACTCCTCTGGAAAACGCGTCTGGCTGTGGAACTAATGGCTCAATAAAATTATCCGCCTTTCGAGGAGACGCCTCTGAGAGGGTTGGCTGTCTCGTATTTAATTGCCGGTCCGTCGATGCGAGTTAGAGCGTCGGGGACGTCGGCGGGAAAGTGATTCGCCCACGTTTGTCGGTGGATCGGTAACGCGAGTCGCGATGCAACGTTTTCGAGGCGGCCGTGATCCCACGAGGAACGAGCGAGCAACGGATATCGCCGCGATCCCGGGGCGAGATGATCGATGAACGAGCCAACGGGAAGTCCAGTTAGAGTTCATGAGAATCCGCCGTAATAGAGTAGAGAGATACGGTGAAATTACGACCTTGAGTGGTATACGCGTCTCGTATTGCCGGGAAACTTAATTCGCCGCGGAGTGGGGGGCCGTGGTGAGGATGGTGGGGGGACAGAAGGACGATCGCGCGGGATCCTCCGCCAGACTATAAATCGCGCGATCGCGTAATATGAGCGCGAGTATTCGGTTTCGCGCATAATTCTAACTAGCGGCGCTAAATTGTCGCTGTAAGCGATATCGTGTCCGGCGTAAACTGCTTCATTCACGAAAGCAACACTTCATCCAGCGATCGAACAACGGCAAGCTTCTTGCCCGGTTCTAGCCGAGGGGTGGGAGACGGGTGGGGGGTTGGGTTATTGAGCGTTGGCAAATATTTGTAGAGGTGCTGGTATATAATGGCCGGGGATAAGGTGTTGGTAAGTTATCGACGGTGTTGGTGCAAAGCATGGTGGGGGTACAGGAGGAATTGAAACCGAGTGTAGGGAGTAGTAAAGGGTAATGTTCTATGTAATGATCCGTGTTCCTTCGTGTGCATTTTATCGGCACGTAGCAATGGCAATGCAGGTAATTGTTAATGTCGGGATCACGACGCCATTGCAGGAGATTTCGAAGGATGGAATACGGGATTCGCGGGATGGAATTTTTAGGGACACGTTTTTTGCTACACGTTACCGTAAGCGACGTGTCACGCAGATGGCAGTTCGAGAAGGAAACTCTGGATATCAATTATAACGGTTCGAAATGGTGGTCGTTACACCGTGTGTAATTAGCTATTAATTAGGTACCGATTAATTAGGATCGGTTGCGCCGGGAAATTGAATGGATTACGCCGAGTACATAAATTCGATTTTAATTTCAATAAATTTCGATAAGTTATACCTTTTCTTTCTTTCGTTAAGTAACTATAAATTCGCGGATATTTTTATCGGTTTTGCGAAATAAAATACTTTACGATTCTATGCTTCTATGTGTTTTACTTTTTTTTTTTTCTTGTGTGATATTCTAAGTGCTCGTTGAAGGTATCCCTGTTGAAAAATAGATCGATATATTTCAGACAGCTCGTTTTCGATTTTCGAGAACGTCGAAAGGAAATACTGGACGAAGAAACCGAGAGATCTCGAGGAAGAAGAGACGTTCAATCACCACCAAGTATCTAAATTCGCTTCGTGGGTTTTTTTCTTGCATGTAACGGCAGAATTATGAGTAAGACTAACGTGAAGTCGAGAAATAATAATGATGATGATTATAACTGATTTTAATCGCGAGTACTCGTAAAAAGAGACTAAACTATCCTTCCGTGCCCGCAGGCACTTGCACTGTAATGGGAATTACGTAGCAATTTTCTCATTTTACAGATCACACGTTTTACTGGGCAGAATTTTGTTATATTGGGTATGATGCATATGGTGTAAAAAAGAAGAGAAAAAAAAAACGAACGATAATCAGCGGCTTTCAGGAATGGATCTGTAACTTTGGATCTATGCAGATTTGTCGGAAAAGCCTGTCGCGAAAGTATTTTCGACTTTGAAAATTAGTGTCAATACCTCTTCGCTTCTGCGCAATCTGCTAGAGAAATTATTCGAGATGCGTAATTTCCTCGAATTTTTACGATTTTTGAACGAGAAAGAAGCTCATCTTACCCTATCATCCCATAATATAGACATGATACCGAAGATGTTACGTTGCAAATTGGTACTTGCAAATTGTCCGCTTGTTATATTTTTCATAGGCGAAGTTACAAATTTAGATCGACGGAGATTGCGCAAAATTGGACTGAGATTCGAGTAATCGTACATTTTCAGCGATGCAGCGAACATAATTTCGTGCACAATGTATAAATAGAGCGTGGTACAACGTTCGAAATTTAAGTAAATAATAACGATTGTTATTTTTAGGAATAATATTGAAATACTTTTTAGAAAACGTGTTCAAGCATCCAGAAAATTCTGATTACGAAAATACAAATTTTTGATATTCAAATTAATGTAATGTTACAAACGGAGAAGGTACTAACGCGGTAATTTATTTAAAAGAAGTTTGTCAGGTCGTGACAACATATTTAGCAATCTTCACCAGGTTTATGTCGTCACTATGAGGACGGCTGTGTTTGCGAGTTCATACCTAACTATTGTTTCCATCAAATATATCATCGAATAATAACACTAAATGCCAAGATCAAATATCGTGGCTGTACCGGTGTCCACCAGCAATAAGCAGTTTCCAGTTTAAACAACCCCCATACGTCCTTCGTGTAACGTGCACTATCATTTACGCCGTTTATCTCGCCACCAGATCTAAAAGTAAAAGTAAGAAAATATCAGCTAGATATAAATTGCTATAACATTGTCACTCTGAAGTCGAGTTTCGATTCTTCGTAACTTTAACGAACTTAATCATCTTAAATCTCCTTATTCCTCGCACTTATTATCGTTATAATAGTAACGCATGGTAATCACCATTTAAATTAAAAATCACCGTGCATTTCAAAAACTAAGATAATCGATATTTCATACGGAAATCAAGGATCGGTGCAAATTGCGATAAAGTAAAAAATTTTCAAACAGCATCATTCATTCGTAAAATACAAATCGCAGTAAAGAATAATTTCTTCTAATATTGAATTTACTATAGTCAAATATTTCGAAATTTTGTTGTCTAGTTATTTCAATCTGAAAACCTAACCTTTAACCTTCTGCTGGATATAAAACTTGCGACCAGCGGTCTTCCAGCTGGCTGAACCGAAGGTAACCTAAACGAAGAACGACGATAGTACAGTTGAGTCTGCCGGACACTCTATATAGCCGTAATTACAGCCGGAGAGCCGACCTTGAACGAGCAATTAATTTCAAACGTACAATATCTACGGACCACTGCATCAATATCGAGCGAGCAGGGGAGCCATGGAAGCTCGGCAACTTCTACATCGACCAGTTCCCTCGACTAATACCCGCAGCACCTACGGAGACAATTACCGTGCGCCATATACGTTCATCCGCGGAGTTCATCTCGCATAGATACCGGAGCAAGAGAAAGAGAGATTAAGTCTCGGGGGCCGGAGTTCCGTCCGTAGATTCTGTTGGCGGCGGCGCAAGTATCCGGCAACACAAACGGGACTACCATAGCCGGCTACAAACGCGTACACAACAGATACAACAGGCCACGTACAACGTTTCCTGTTAGCTGTTATTCTTGCGCGCGCAACGCGTAGCTCCCTCTACACGTCGCGTTCTATCTCTGGACCGGACAATTTGCTTGCAACCGCGAGATTTATGCGGTCCCGGTGAACACCGCGGGTACTGTTACTTTCTTCTTTGCGGAATTGCGGACGGAAGGGAAAACTCTGGCGCGGCCGTCGTCACCGGCTCCGCCATCTTTTTGCGACGATCTTTCTTCTTCTTTCGTTGCCCTATAAGTCACCGTCTTTCGAGATTTTAAACATGGAGAGAATTTTGGATCGTGTATTTTTAGGGTTTTAGATATGGATTAATTCATAGAGTATGTAGGCTACTGAAAAGTGAAGGTTTAAATATTTTTGAGGTTCCAAATGTGGGTTGATTGTTGGGCTATGTAGACTAGTTTAATTCTTGGTTAATTTAATTTTTGTTACTTTCTTCTTTGCGGAATTGTGGACGGAAGAGAAAACTCCGGCACGGCCGTCGTCGCTGCTTCCGCCATTTTTATCGAGCTCTGTCTTCTTCTTTCAGTACCGTGTAAGTGACGTTTTTGAGGTTAGAATTTATCTGACAAATTTCGTATTTGAGGTTAATTTTCATTCTTTTTTATTCTTGATTGTTAAGGTCTTACAGGTGGGGATAATCTTAGATCGTGTGAGTAATTGTAATTTTGGACCTTTGTGAGTCAGATGAAGTTGTAATTTGCATATTATTAGAGTTTTAAATGTGATTAATTGTTTGGCTATACACTCTTTGATTGCACAGGTTCAATACAGTTTGATTCCCGATGTATAATGCGTACACTCACGTACAGGAAGTAAATCACATTAGGAGGTGAACTTTTGTTCTACGCATCACCTTTTTATTATGTAAATTCCAACGATCCTTGTTACATTTTCTAATCATGCAGTTTAAGTTCCGTGTGATTCCGTATCCCGTTACTCTACTTTGTCAACTATTTATTACTTCTTCCAGAATAAGGCTCACCTCTTCATTACCTGCAGATACTCGTTCTCAGCCTCCTATTCCCACACTCGGCTCTCAGCTTCCCAACTTTTTTTGCACGAAATTGTTAAGGAAGTACTTAGTATGTAAATAGTTCCAAGTCTCGCGATAACTCACCGAAGAAAAACTTAATCATCCGTCGCGAATTCGCAAAAATTACACCTCGAACCCCTAATGACCCGGCCGATAAGAACGTGCAAACTCGTAGGAAAAAAAGTGTCAGTCGAACGAAGGAAACCCGTGGAAAAAGCCGATCAGAATGCGATGGAATCAGATGAACCTAGCCCATTACGTCAGACCCGATCTCCAGAGCCGGCGGGCAACAATCTGTTTACGATTAACGGTAAAACCGATCCGCAACAATTTAACGACGCAATTTATCGACGGAAGCGCAGAGCTTCCCCGATCCCGGCCCTTCTCGGCCGTTCGAAACCTGAATTCTACCTCGCAGAAGTGTCCTCAACCCTGGGATATTGCCTCGTAACGTTAACGAATGGCATCCTTGTCTCTCCTTGGCCGCGAACGATCAAAATCCCCGTGGAATTCGCGTGTATTTATTATGCATTAGAGATCGGTCGCGTACCAGGCCATTATCTCATCAAGAACCGATGCCCGGGTAGTAACGCGATCCGTACACAGGAACGCCGTTTAAACCGCGTTACACGATCACCCCGGCCGATAAATAAACGATCGATTTCGCGGCGGTGGACGAAGGCCTAAGGATCCACAAAGTTACGATCACTAGGCGACCTATTATAATAATTTACGTTCATCAGCATAATGATAAGATCCGGCCGAGATAGCAGGTGGTTGTAGGGTGGCGCAGGGAGAGTGGCGGGTAGGGTGGCTTATCAGGTGGTTATCGGGTACCAGATAGCGACGGGGGATTATACGGTGGAATTAGTACGGGAAAACCGTGGCTATCCTGGATCTAGGAACACGGCTCCAAGCACGCCGACGGACCAAGTGTCTCGAGCTTCGAGTTCATGGACGTGATACGTGCCACGGTGCAGAATGCGCCGCCAGTTTTCCTGGGCGTGGGATACTATTATCGCTAATAGCGATAATACAACGTTCCTACGGCATCGGTTGCTAGGAAACTCCAACAGCCCCTGTATCACTGCGCAATTTCGCGGAAAAGATTTGATTTTGTCGAAGTAACCGAATGTTACGAGCAAAACTCTGAGTCCTAGCTATTTAGGGGGTTGAAAAGATAATTATTGAAATTTCCAAAAATCTATCAGATATGAGGTGTGAATTAATGATTCGTAAGACCTAAATTCTGAGAACGGTTGTTTTATGAATGTTAGATTTGAATTTGAGGTTTACTGCGATTTGTACTCCCTCACGTTCTTTGCATGTACCTTCCTTGAGTAGTAGAAGATTTAAAAGAGAATATATATAGAAATTCAGAATTCCAATAGGGTCGATTGCACATTCTATATTATTGGGTTGTTCGGAAAGTCATTACATTTTTTTTTTTTTTTTTAAGCGTGAAATTAGCTGTGAAAAAATACAATTTGGTCCTCTGTTGAGAGAAAGAAAAGTTACTTTACGAACAACCTAATATTTGTATAGCCCTAAACAGGCAGTTTTAACTGTACACCCGTTAAATAAATAACTACGCATGTTTTTCCACTAATTATATTCTATTTGAATTATTATCTCTCAACAGATTTGCTTAAAAATTGGTGTCTTTGAATTTTGGGCCTATTAACACATTGAGAGCGCAACATCAGTCCGTTTAATTGGCCTCAAGATTACAAAATAAACGTTCAAAATGTTATAATGTATTTTAAAAGTTAAATTTCTTTACCAATATATCGTCTTTTTCAACGAACACAGGTTGCATTATCCTCATAGCCCAAACTGTTCATCAACTAGATTTAAAATTTCCAGAGACTGAAGAAGTGCAAGCAGGAGAATGTATATACGTTCGAAAATATCAGTTCTAGTAATAATTAATGTCATTTTCGAAAACATTAAAAAAAAATTTGTTTTTATTTAAACAGAACAAAGGAATTTAATTAACGATATAGTTGCCGTGGTTTTCAACTACTTGTGCCGACCGTTTAAGTAGCATATTATTAATCCCTCTATTGTAAAATTCTTGTGATTTTGATTCAAATAATTCAGTCAATGCATTTTTGAGGCACTTCGATATTGAAATGTTTTCCAGGAAGAAGACTTCGCAAGAAACGAAACAAATAATAACCGGAAGGGGCATTATCAGGAGAATTTGCAGGTTGAGGAAGAATTTCCCATTCGAACTGACGTAGTATTTCCGCTGTGATTCTTGCAGTATGCAATCGTGCGTTATCGCGATGAAGAATTACGCACTTCCGATTAATCAGTACGTGTTCCTTTCCTCTCAAAGCTCGAGCTAACCTTTCTAATTGTGCACTATACATTTCGCAACAGCATCTTGACCCAGAGTACTGCAGATATTTATTGCAGCCTCATTTGTTTTTCTTCCAACTGGAACTCGTAAAGCATGCAATGCCGAATATGCTTTTCATCTACCATCATTTTAACCCTAGATTCGCAAAATAAAACAGTTCAAACGCCAACATTTTGCAGCAAACCTTGTTAATTACATTTCACACTTTCTGTACGTTTCACATGTTTGTAGATTATGTCGATAAAGTTAGTGACAAGCAGGATTTTAAACGAATACTAAAATACGACATTAATTATTACTACACCTGATATTTTTACAAACGAAGCTTTTCTCTTCACTTGAACAAAAACCCAGGGTAATTATTACACGAATATCTTCTTCCTGGGAAATAATAGAATACATCAAACGATACCTTGATTACCTACTCCTGGAACACCCAGTAGATAATAACTAACTTTCCGTATTAAGTACCGATAGGGAAAAACTTGGCGCAAGGTTGCTCGATTAACCCAGAAAATGAAGTATCATAATTCCAAGTGCCGTGATCAAATCATCTGAATCGCTTCGTTACACCCTATTTCTCCCGTATCCCATAGATCAAGACGTCCCTATTAGACTAATAGAATCCTGCAAATCATCTCTCGCGCCGTTTCAAGGTTCCAGCGAGGTCGCGGGGCCTGAAATTTATCGCGATCGGCCTGGCTCGCCGCATCGACCGGTCGCGAACAAAAATGGAGGAGCATTTATGATCGCGCTACTACCGCGAATCGGCTCATTGTTCGCGCGTTCCCCTCGCTGTACCGTTACCGTTATATTATGCGGTTGACACAGGTGCGTTTTCGTATACAATTGTCCCCGCTCGGTGGGAAACAATGAGACACATAAATTCGAGTAGTCAACAACGATACGAAAGGCGAGGGCGATTCGTCACGATCCTCTATACGCTCCTGACGAACAGTGGCAAACTTTTGACCTGTCGTTGGACTCGGAATTATCGAAATTATCGGATCGAAGCTAAAAGAATAACATTTTTCGCGAGTACACTGTCAATACTAAGAACCATAATGAATTATGATTTCTGCGAATTAAAATTGAATTTAAAGAGCCAATTTTGACTATTAATTTTTCCTATTATTGATAGTTAGCAATATCGTTAATAGAACAGGAATTTATTGGAATAAGTATCTAGTAAGAGGTTTCTGGATT
This sequence comes from Lasioglossum baleicum, assembly GCF_051020765.1. NCBI lineage: Eukaryota > Metazoa > Arthropoda > Insecta > Hymenoptera > Halictidae > Lasioglossum > Lasioglossum baleicum. Next base: position 16,126 of record NW_027470635.1, on the reverse strand, counting down.
TATGAGAGAAATATCCTCGTTACTAGTCCCCATAAATAATTAAAATGGGCACGCTATAAGCGAGAGTTAGGGTGAATGTAAACTTAGAGAAGGTTTATGGAAATGTAAGGACATATTCAGTTAGTGGGATTCAAGGTCAGGTGTTTTATTATACGTAGTCGATGAGATCTTTATCCAAATATTGAATACACGTGCTGACCATAAACTAACGTATGGATAGAGGTTAGGTTCTCATAAGCGTTTCTAAATATCTTTTCGTATTACTTGGTGTCTATAAGTATTCGTAACCAACTTTCTACACTCGCGATATTTTCAAATAATTTTATAGGTAAAAGAAGAATAGTACTATGAATAGAAAATGAATTTCCGTCTGTCATAAATCTTCCACGTGCAAGGTCACCTAAGAGTCACGGTACAAATTTGACCCGAGTTGCCGATAAAAATTGGTACTGCTACGCTAAAGTGCACCAATAACCATGAAATCCAAAGAGAAAAAAAAACATAACCTGGAATAAACTTCCCTGCTTACCATAATATTTACTCCTCAGCACTTTTTCGCGTCATCAAAAAGGAATCAGACGATGACCAAGGGAAATGACACAAGGTTACAAAGTCATTTCATTCGCTCTCTATCGTGAAATCGACGTATCCGTTCTACGCAATCCCGAATTAATCGTCTGATCTGGTCGTTGCGTTGGTTAATTTTTCCTTAATTTCTTCATTTCTTTCCCTTGAGAACGACGGAGAGAAAATGGTGACGCGCGGGGCCCGTTGGGACTGTTTACGTCCCCGCAGTAAATCCCGAATTAATCGTCTCATCCGGCATCGCGTTGGCTAATTCTTCCTTAATTTCTTTATTTCTTCCCAGAAAACAATCCGCGATCCTTTGAATGCGACGGAGGGAAAATGGCGACGCACGGGGCCCGGTGGGACTGTTTAGGTCCCCTCAGTAAATTCCAAATTAATCATCTGATGTGCCGTCGCGTTTGTTAATTCTTGCTTCATTTCTTAATTTCTTCACAGAGAACGATCCTTCAGGAACGACGAAGAGAAAATGGCGACGCACAGGGCCCGATGGGACTGTTTACGTCCCCGCAGTAAAGCAGTGTTCCGTTGCATGCCGGTAAATCGGTAATGCCGGCAAATTTCCGCGGCGGCTGTCGTTGCGTTCTACGCAATCCCGAATTAATCGTCTGATCTGTCGTTGCGTTGGTTAATTTTTCCTTAATTTCTTGATTCCTTCACGAAGAAGGATGCGCGATCCCTTGGAAACGACGAAAAGAAAATGGCGACGCGCAGAACCAGTTGAGACTATTTCGTCCCTGCAGTAAATCCCAAATTAACCGTCTGGTCTGTCGTCGCGTTTGTTAATTTTTCCTTAATTTCTTTATTCCTTCCCGAAGAACGATCCGCGATCCCTTGGAAGCGACGGAGAGAAAATGGCGTCACACAGGGCCCGATGGGACTATTTACGTCCCCGCAGTAAATCCAAATTAATCGTTTGATGTGTCGTCGCGTTTGTTAATTTTTGCTGCATTTCTTAATTTCTTCACGGAGAACGATCCTTTGGTAGCGACGGAGAGAAAATGGCGACGCGCGGGGCCCAGTAGGACTGTTTACGTCCCCGCAGTAAAACAGTGTTCCGTTGCATGCCGGTAAATCGGTAATGCCGGCAAATTTCCGCGGCGAAAACGCGGCGGCTGTCGTTGCGTTACGAACGACGCGGCGTCCATCGAGATAACGGGCTAGATGGCGGGCCAAGTGCAAGGTCCCAAGAGCGCCGCCACTTCTGGTCACGACTTTCCCAACATTAGCTTCGATTCGGAATTACGCGCGCGGCTCGGTGGTCCGGGAATGGGGCTAGCGCGGATGAAGGCAGCGGATTGGCGCGGAGTCAGTTGGTAATGACACGGAAAATCGTGCGACCGGTTCGTTCGAACGCGTAATTGTCGTGTTTTTCCGGGAAAAATGAAATTTTCTGCCGATAAACGAAACGGTATTTTAGGGGATTACCTTCTCGCGCGCGTTCAATTCCATCGGGCATGCGGGTAAGAAGCGGATGATAGATGGTGATTGGCTGGTGATTATTTCGTAATTTAAATTGCTATGATGCGGTTTTGTTTTATTATCTATATATCTAGAAGTGCAGCAAATTGACACGTTCCCGGTGGAAAATGAAATTTTATGGTAATATTTGAAACGGAGCTCGGGCGTGATCTTTGATACACGCGGATTTTCTTATCTCGCGGTGCAAACTCGGATCGAATGCGCGTGTAAGAAGCGGATGATAGATGATGATTGGTCGGTGATTATCCCGAAGTTGAAATCGTAGATGATTATTTTGTTTCGTTATTAATTCACTGCAAGCCTGGAACTTTCGTTGCGGACTTTCATTTCGACCGGATCGATCCTCGTAGATCATCGATAAAAATTTATCAACTTTCTATAATTAGTCGGTGCTCTATATAACTTAGACTCGTAATAAATTCGGTTCCACTCATAATTCCTGACTCTTACCGACGTGAAAGTTCATTCGTTTTTTTTATCTGTAATTATACTAGAAAAGAAAGAAAAAAAATTTATATATGAATTATTCTGCAACTTCGTTGCAATTCCGTGCCCTCCATTACAACATAGAAAATTAACGCTAGAACTACTGGTCCGCGATGTGTATATAAATATAATTAATGGTTAATTTTTATAGTCATATAAATACGGCAAATATAAATTTTTATTAATAATTAAAGTGATGCGATGAAGATTAATAAGTATATTATATATACTTATTTATATACAAGCATCATATACAAAAATCGGATTAACAAATTGCCATCACATTGGCAAGAAGTCATAAGCAACGATGGAAATTATATCCTGCAATAAATATTGTTAAATATTAAGAACTGTATCATTTTCTTCCTCTTCATAAACAGACAGAACTTTCAAAACTTTATACTATACATATAATTACTTATATAATTCCATTTCTATCTCTACAAAAGTGAATATTAATTTTACCAAGATAAGATACACACTCGTATCAACGCTACAAATGCATAAAATCTGCAACCAATCGTTTCGACTCGCCTGATAATTCCGAACTATTAAAGTTTGCATATGTCACAATACCTAACGAGAACTCTAACCTCCAGAATTTTTATTATCAACCATTTAGTCCACAAAAGAAAAAAACGATTCCTAGAAAATTTCATAGCTCAAGCAACAAACGCGTGAACCAGTTTCTAGGCCGTTCGCTATTGGCATAAAATCGCATATTAACAACAATTTTTACGGTTCATTATTCGTTTAACGTTCTTTCGTTCCGTTCCACCGGGAGACCAATTCCGCTGGCTGTGCTTTAACAGTAACAGATCCGCGATTACCCAAGAGAATGCTAATAAACAGGAGCATAATTAGAGGAGAGAACGACGCAACACGGTTGTCCCGCGGAACAATGGCGCGCAATCGGAGCAATGATAACGACACCGGTTCTCTTCCACGGCGTGGTTCCCCTGGAAGTTGCGTAAATCGTTAGCCGATTCGCACGAGTCATCAGCGCGACGAAAGGAGTCAGCTGACGAAACAAAAGTGACTGGTGCCTAGCCCCATGAGAAATGTGAAAGCTGCCCGAACGGAGTGGGTGTAGCCTATCTCACGCACGATTCGCGCGCGACTCGCGCGCTATTGCAGAGGGCAGCACCTTCGTCCCGCGGCTTCGAGATATCGGGTCGAGCCGGATTGGGAAATTTCTTCTCGTCCACGACGGATTCGCGTGATCTCCTAGCCTCTCGGGATTACTCATTTCCGGCCTGCACGGTTGCACGCGGTTATGGATGGTAAAATCGCGGAGATGAGTAATGGTTAAGTTTCATTGAAAGGTCGTTTTAAATGTTGGCAACCGTGAATGGGAGATGAGGGAAGTAATATTGATGACTAGCTGTGATTAGTGTAAATGCATCTTGTTGTCGCGAGGATAGAGTAGAAGAAGTATCTTCCAATGCAATTAATATTCGTCACGTGTACAGGATTGTAAAGTACAGAAATTTCTTGCGAAATTAATTTTTTTGTTTTTTCTAAAGTTCCAATTATTTTGCTTGGAAACGATGTAATTGTTTCGTTTTGCGTTATATTTAGAGATGGATAATTTTTTTTGGGGAGGTTTGATACTGGATTATATTTTTTACGGAAGAATTGCACGATGCGAAACGTAAGAAGGTTTATTTGAGAATTAAATTCGTGGAATTATGTAAACGCTGTATTTTATCTTTTGATAGAACAAGTGTAAATAAGGAATTGGAATTATTTCCGTTTCGATGATACTTAGGTACTCCTATGTTTAATTGCAATAAATTTAAGCATTCCCGTTATCCGCCGGCAAGTGGGGAGACATAAAACGAGTGTAAACGTGTAATCACAGGAGATGTGATAAATCTGCAATAAACTAGTATTACCCCTTTTTTTGTACAAATACGTTTAATTCATTGCAGTTAAGATCGGTGGAATCCATTCTGCAAGATACATTTTCGTACAGATAGGAAATAATTACTGTATAGAAAAGGGAATTAAATTATTATTACTCTATTTTATTCCCATGACAATATATTACGCAATCCTGACTTTTACGAATTTATATTTTTTATTACTAAAGCCACATTTTTTTAAAGGTCAATTTTATAACCAGGTAACTTTCTCCTTGCATTCAAAGATCACTTTGAAATGAAACTTTTCAATATTTACAGTACACTGAACTTTTCTTCACAAACTTAACTTTTTGTTGCCGATCTATGAAATTTACACGGAATAATATTTTTTTAATTAATTTCTACATACAAGTACTATATTCTCCTTCGTTTACAACGTTCCAAACCCTTTATTAACAAACGTAAAAAGGCTTTCCTTTGTAACATTCCAAAATTTATATAAATACTTCTTTTATGTTTTTAAAACAAAATTCGCTTCTAGAATCTTTCTTATGCGATAATTCGCGAGAAAAATGTCGAAATATATTTAAAAAATTCTAGTATAGAAAAAATTTGGTCCCTAAAAGTCTTCTCTCGCAATAATTGGTAAAAAAAAAAAGTGTCGCGAGTGAGAAGCACATTGAAAAAGGAGAATAGAATGATGTAAAAATATGTCGCAGGTTCTAAAATGCTGACGACACGAGAAAAAAGACGGTAAATCTTTTGAATAAATCTTACGTATCAGCCAGATCTTCTTCCTCTTCCTCGACTGGCGCCTTCTAGATTCTCCTGTTCGCCTCGTTCCTTTAGCCGGTGTTACATATACCCGGTGCCTATGCGAGCAACGTAACGAGGGGCTACAGCCTGTATACAAATAAGCGTCGCGTCTTCCGTGCCCACTTGGCAGGCGACGTTATTTATCACCAGGAAGCATAGAACTCTGATTAACGAAGGTCAACGCCGGTATAGAGTCCTCGGACCGTTCGCTCGAGGGGTTTAAAACCCTTTGGTCACGTACACATGTTCGCGGATAGCGGTCTGCACGCGACGAATTCGAATGGATTTCGTGACAGCGTCGTCCACGAGGATAATTGAGTCAATCACTTGGAGGGAGAGCATTGGTCAGCGTCGTTAAATTTTATGGCAATCAATAAAGATCCAGCGAACGGTGCTTTTAATCGAATCGGTCGCTCGATTCGCGCTCGAAAATTACTGTTTACCGTCTGTTAAGATTCCTCCGGCCCTATGCGAGGCTGATATTTTTCCCTAATCTTCTTGTTGACTTGTAAAGTATCCGTTTTCAAATATTCCATCAATTTCAAGAGCGTATTTCAACGCTCCTCCTTTTCCTTCGTTCATCGAACCAACGGGTGACCTAAGACTACCATAGGTTAATTACTAACGAAATTAAACATTCGTAGAGATCCGATGGTTTGTAAGTCTAAGTAAACTTGCGATGTAATTTCTAACTGGTATTACATCACGAGAGCTTTTGTATAAGCGACGTTAATTCATAGTGACCACGCGAAAAGAAATTTATGCTGTCAACTGACACGCGAGTATAGATTTCGGAATGAAAGGTGAATAGAATAACGAGTGATCCTTTGTACGACGATGAATATTAACAATAAATTTTTCGGTAGACTGTAACAGGTTTGCACAGTTACTAGTCGCGTATTAACACTTGGTATATCCCTAAATTTAAGCATCGGGTATGACCACTGCGCCGTTCTAGCTCAAAGCCTCATAAAGGATCAGGATCCCGCATAAAATGAGATGGACGCATAAAGCAAGCCATAGACACTCGGCTTTATCGTGCAATAAAATTCTACGACCTTATAACCGATGGAAAAACGACGAAATAGTGACGGACCAGGTACTCATTTTCTCCGAATTTCAACATTTTATACCTGAAAAATATGGCAATTCGTTCTTAAACAACTTTTGTAATCATATTTCGCACTTTCGCTGAAATTTCCCTGAAGATTCAATTCGACGAGGTATTCCATTCCAAACACCACTTTCTGTCCCATTATCCTCTCCTCGTTTCACTTCTGCCATTTTGTCTGGAACCTCATCTTCTTAAGGGCACCACGATTGCCGCGGAGCTAATTATATACCAAATGACGTATATTATAACAAATTACAGTATCGAATTTCGTGGTAAAAACATTAACAGAGTCTGGGCCACTGTGAAGGTGATGGGAAATTCTCAACTAATCCCAGTCCTGAATTTCTCTGATAAGCCTTGTATCAACATTCTTATTCCCTATCCTTAAGAAACTGCAACTTTAATTCTGTTCATTAACTAACCTCATTAACCACTTCCCGTACTTTAATGATTCTGATGAAGATTTTGGCCCAAACATGATTATTACGAGCTAGGCTCGCGAACAGATAGTTAACACTAGGTTTACGGACGTTTTTTGTATACTTATTTTTACGGATATCCAATAAATTTACCGGTAAAGGAAACCACGTATTTTCTTTAAAAAACAAACGATGAGTTCAATTCGAAAACACTCGCAATATTAACAGATTTCATATAGGTTAATTAAATCTGTTAATATCTTATTATTGGAGCAACCCACCCGTCAAATTGATGAGTACCGTAAATGTTAATAATTATAAATCAAAAACCAAACGTGATTATAACAAGCCAAGATCGCGGAATGTTTTCTTGCCAGTTACGATCTTTAATCTATATCACAGGTATTTACATTTCGGTTCGCATTCCGACTATTCTCGAGTATCAGTCTGATCTGGTCTGTTTTTGGGCCTGAGTTTCGTTGAGATAAATGACACGAGAAGGGGTCAACTATGTTTTTATGTACAGGTTACTGAAGTAACAAAATATTCTGCCTACTTTTGGGAAGGTAGAAGACTGGAAGAACATTAAACGGTACTCCCAGGTACGATCTCTGTATCTGTCACTAGGAATATCAAATGCAATCTTAACAATTCCTATCAGTGAAGGTGAGAGACGCCTAATCCAGACGCCACCAGAACTTTCTCTACGCGTCACTGCGAAGTCACCCAGTTCTGGGAGTGTAAACGATGGAAGTGGCAGGTCTATGTTAAATTAGCGGAGGAAAGAAGGGTCGGAGGCGAGGGATCTCTGTACGAATGGTAACGAGGCATCCGGAACACGTGGTCCCCGGGGCATCGGTGGATCGATGCAACATGCATCCCGTGGCGCGGGCCAGAGGAGCAAAAACCGGGGAGCAGAAGTACCATTTCTGGCGAGCGTGGCGGGCCCGGTCATTGGTCGGAGGAAAGATTGGAAAAGGAGTAGACTGAAAGCGAGGATGGCCATTAAACGGACCCTTTGATCGACCGCTCGGTGTACCTATGCGCGTACCAATAGGCCGCTGACGTAACTCCTGGCAATCTCTGCTGTAGATCGGCTCTCGGGACTTTGCCCGTGGCCTGCGTCGCGTTGGCAGCCAGGGATTCCCTGGGTAAACAGATTTTCTTCCCTCTTCAGTGTCACGTGGAACGAGAGGAGAGCAGAGATCGGCGAGGGCAAGAGGGGGCCAGAGCGTCGGTGAAGAAGGCAGCAGGGGACGTCGGAGCCGGGCAAGATCGGGGCCCGGTACCGTTAGCTCCTCCGGGGCTCCCGGGACCAGACGTGTAATTTATATATCGCCCCGTGGACTCCGCGAAAGTATACAGCCTTTTTTACGACTGCTGGCCAACGTGCAACAGCGGGGAAAGAAAAGGAGCAAGAGCCGGGACGTCGGGAGCCGTTTCTTTCGCCGCGACGCCGAGCCAGCGCCCGCGAAACAGTGCGCGCACGTCAATTACGATCACGGTAGCGGCTCGCCTCGCCAACGATGTTGCCTGTCATTATTCCCTTAGGTTCTTGCTGCGCGCGTTAGCCACTGCCCGCTTCTTGCGCGGCCCCTCTGCCAAAACGACCAGCCCGCGGACATTTATGATCGGTCAATCCGGGCTACGGCTCCGTTTCCTACGAACCGGCTTTTTGCCCTTAATGAGATGGACTCGATCGATCTCGTTACTCCGGCGACAGGACGTCGGGTCGCGTCGGCCCTCCGCTCCTAAGATCTGCTCACGACGCCCGTTGACAAATTGCCGGGACGCGGGATCGGCTGATGGCCAAGATCGTGAAGGATGTTTACCTTAGCCTTGATTTATATATTCGCCGATCACGGATAGATCGCGTGTTAACAATGCGGCGGTCCAAGCAATTGAGTAGGGTCTGATCCCGAGTTGCAACCTTTCGGTTGCAACAGAGTAGAGTTTCTGTTTTGGAATAGAGTGACGCGGGTAGGAGACGCTTTGACAATGTAGCGATCGAAGGACTGAGATGGGTCGGATGCTAGGGTTAAGTGTAGAGCGTTTCTGCGAGGAGAAAGTAGAATTTGTACACCGTTTTGGAATAGAGGGGTGATGTAGGAGATAGATGTTTTAATCAGAACTGAGCGTTCCGAATTGGATCAAATCGCACATGGAAAGTGAAATATCGCTACTGTCACTATCGCTGTTTAAAATATCTATTAGCCTACACAGATGGCTAATGGCCGTGTTGAGACATCGGAGTGTTTTCCTTTTACTTACAGTTTACTGTCGATAGGTAGACATCAACCCAACCTCACAGCAAATAAAATATAAATGTGCGAAATTGTGACTTTTGTTTGAAAAAATTAGTATTTATATAAATATAATATATTTATATAATATAATCACTGTTTGCGATGTTACTAGAACTTTCAGTATCCTCGTAGATGTTTAATATCCTTTTAAAAATATTTGTAAGGGTTTACAGTTAGTAAATGCTCGTATAGCCCAAACAATGTTCATCGTCTCTCAGACGTAATGTTCAGATTTGACCCAATTGCTTTATCTCGTCTGGGTGACGTGATGTCTAAGTTTGACTCGATAGACACGAGAGGTATCTCTCACGACGAAGGATTGAGACGTATAATCGAGCGTATGGTTTCGAAGATAGACAAAGGTGGAAGCGAATGGAAAATTTCTCGAGATCAGTGACCAGGCAGCGTGTGTTTATCTCCGAAGGAAGGATGATCTTTAATTGTGGACAGACAAGAAGACGGGAAGCAGGAAATGTCTTAAGGGGTCTCTAAGGAAAAAGTTTGGGGCAAAAAGTAGAAAGGCTGAAGGAAAGATTAGGATTAATATCTGTTATGAATATAACGGCCGTTATTAACGTCTGCTCTCTAATTACAAATGGGGTAATGATAATAGGCTTCGGAGGATCTTGATCGAGTGGCATATTGTATAACTGTTTATGGGGATTAATGAACAACGATCCTGGAAAATGTAATGTTTCCGCTTGGTTGCTTCGAGAAATACATGTCGTCCTAATCTGACAGTGACCGTTTAAGATTATGGAACATATCGTCATGGATATTTGCGAGGCATCATTGTCGTAACGTCTGACAAAAAACGTCACAAAGTAGCTATTGTAGAAATATTCCATCAACCATGAAATAGCTGTTGTTACGACGAGAAACTGTAGACCTGGAGCCTCGAGATGGGGCCCTATCTATTGGTAATTTTAATATTTCGTCAGTCGAGGAACGAGGATAATAAGATCAAGGGAGCACGATTTTCGAATATATTTCACGAAGTTCTCAGTTACGATTTCAACCTCTCTAATCATTTATTCAACAGTCTGTTTGCCGAAGACAAAGTTATGAGAGTAGAATTAACGACCAGCAACGATGAAAATTGTTAGAAATTTTTTTCCTTGAGACAGACTGCGAATCTGTTAAAAGTGTAACCATCTACGAGTTTAGAGAAGTAAGTATAGTGATCGCCGATGCGTACGATCCTAACCATCGTCATTATCTCATTACAGGAATATTAATCATTAAGGTGGGAGAGGGATATCGGCCGGAGATCATTTCCTAATCACCGCTTTCCTCCCGCTAAGTGAATACATTGAAAGACCGATGGAAAAACCGCGCCAACAACGATCCAGCCTGATATATAGCTGGGCATCTGTATCGCGAATCCAGACCACGTCCGCCATTTTTACAGACCGGTTTCTCACGCTGGAAAATTAATCAGATGCGCTGCACACGTTTTTCTTCGCCCCAGTTGGTCAAACGATTTATTCAGCGGGAAAAAAACTCGCTTTAGAAAACTGTCATGGCTAAATCTATAACCCCCTGCTGTTGATCTCGCTAGGCCTTGATAAACTGGATCTAAGTCTGAAACGAAAGTTCCTAGTTACGTTCTTGGTTAACTGTCATGGCCGACTGGCGGTAGACGATACACGATTTTTCAGCGATAATTATTCTCGTGGACTATGAAGGGTAGTAAGTCCCTGTAACCTTACTTTTTATAATACGAATATATAGATTAGGTTACACGAGGTTATACGATCTTCCAGTAATAATTATTCTTACAAATTGTAACTAGATAGCGATTAATTTGATAATGAGAGTTAATGACAGGAAAAATTGTAGATTCGATTGATCGTATCTCTATGGATTCACCTTTCCCAATATTATTGTATAGTTTAGGTACCATGTTCTACGAATTTTCAATAATATTAATTATTACGAGTAACTGTTGGTAAAAAATAGCGAAATTATACAATATAGAATAATGGAAATATCAGGTCTAGTAATAATTAATGTCGTATTTTAGTATTCGTTTAAAATCCTGCTTGTCACTAACTTTATCGACATAATCTACAAACACGTGAAACGTACAGAAAGTGTGAAGTGTAATTAACAAGCTTTACTGCAAAAAGTTTGCGTTTGAACTGTTTTATTTTGCGAATCTAGGGTTAAAATGATGGTAGATGAAAAGCAATATTCGGCATAGCACGCTTTACGAGTTCCAGTTGGAAGAAAAGCAAATGAGACTGTAAAAAATATCTATAGTGCTCTGTGTCAAGATGCTGTTGCGAAGTGTATAGTGCACAATTGGAAAAGTTAGCTCGAGCTTTGAGAGAAAAAGAACACTTACTGATTAATCGGAAGTGCGTAATTCTTCATCGCGATAACGCACGATTGCATACTGCAAGAATCACAGCGGAAATACTACGCCAGTTACGATGGGAAGTTCTCCCTCAATCTGCATAATCTCCTGATATTGCCCCTTCCGATTATCATTTGTTTCGTTCCTTGCAAAATTTTCTTCCTGGAAAACATTTCAATAACGAAGAGTGCCTCAAAAATGCCTTAACCGAATTATTTGAATCAAAATCGCAAGAATTTTACAATAGAAGGATTAAGATGCTACCTGAGCGTTGGGCACAAGTAGTTGAAAACAACGGCAACTATATCGTTCATTAAATTCTTTTGTTTGTTTGAATAAATTAGTTTTAAAAATATATTGGAAAACGACATTAATTATTACTAGACCTGATAATATCTGAATTCAATCTTTCTAGAATAATATCAGATTTGCAGGACTGAGTCTGAGTATCGTGAGAAGATCCTAATTGGCCTTAACCTAACTTAATCTGACCTGACATACCTAATCTTGTCTAATTCTTATTCGAAATTTGCCGTGATAATCGCAATTCCGATATAATAAAGTAAATGAATAGTAAATAAATAGCATCTCAAGAATAATTTTCAAACATAGCATCCAATAACGTCAAACGTCTGTTACATACTTCTTTCCCATAACGTCCATCGGATTTCACGTTGGTTTCCACTTTACCTACTTCTCGCAAAAATATGCATTTGCATAAATATTCGCGGCTTAGCCATAAATCGTGCTTTTTCTTATCGTGCCGGGCCCTAAAACAGAATGCACGGCTCCAGTGGGCCCACAGCCCCGACATAAGACGTCAGTCGGTGCCGCTACTCGATGGTTTAATTTACGACCTCCCTACATTGTGGCCCATACTGCGCACCGAGCAGTATCGATGCGATGTCGAAAATACTCATACCTTTTATGAGTACTTGAAAAACGAAAAGCGTTCAGACTACCCTCATGATTCTTAAACTTTACAACTCGCGCACCGACGTCTGCTGTTTCTCGGAGTACCACGCACCGAGAAAGGATACACTGTTAGGTTTACAATCCGGAGAGATGACGAACAAAGCCTGCTAATTACGATTTTCTCCTTGGACTGTCGAACAACCTACAAAGATACTCCGCGTCGGAACAAAGACCCGAGTGTGAAAGCCCTCGGAATGTCAAACCTAATCTCTTCTGTTCGAAGATCATAAACATCATGTAAAAGTCTCCAGGTGTCATAATCGAAACTAGATGCATTTTGTTGAACAACCTACCACGATACTCCACGTTCAAACCTAAAAATATCAAACCTAATCTCTCCTGTTCGAAGATCATAAACATCATGTCAAGTCCAAGTGTCATAATCAAAACTAGACGCATTGTGTTGAACAACCTACCACGATACTCCACGTTCAAACCTAAAAATTTCAAACCTAATCTCCCTTGTTCGAAGATCATAAACATCATGTCCGGTCCAAGTGTCATAATCGAAATTAAATGTATTTTGTTGAACAACCTACCACGATACTCCACGTTGAAACCTAAAAATTTCAAACCTAATCTCCCTTGTTCGAAGATCATAAACATCATGTCCGGTCCAAGTGTCATGATCGAAATTAAATGTATTTTGTTGAACAACCTACTACGAGAGTCCACGTTCAAACCTAAAAATGTCAAACCTAATCTCTTTTGTTCGAAGATCATAAACATCCTGATCCAGTCTACGTGTTATAATCAAAACCAGATGCAGTATTCAAAAACTAACCCTTTCTTTACAAACACCTTGCCCCGATTTCTCACGTTACATTTAAAACCAGATGTATTGCCTCGATTTTGAAACTAACTCGATGATCGACAATCGTAAGGAACCAAAATTTTATATTTATAAAAGACGAACAAATTAAAGAATAAAACAGTATCGAGTATTTCTTCAAGTCTTGTTCTTGATGGGCCAGGTACTTCAAACCGTCAGAACGTATTTCTAAACTTTCACTGGTTGCAAATGTAAAAAAGACCTTGTCATCCCTTATTTACAATCCTTATTACATCAGTAGATGGTTGTCTGCAAGAGGATTTATTTGTAAAAAATCCTCTAATAGTGAATCCTACAATATGTAATTATTCGCGTTAGGTCTTTCCTTAAAATCTCAATTGGTCCTCTTGCACGTGATCGCTGTCAAACGTCCTGAGTCCCAAAAAATACATAACATTCTTTCAGGGCCGTACTCGTTCGATCACATACCATTTCGTGCGGCATGGAAGAGGCCAATTTCTCGGACGTTTAATATTTTCCAGAAATCAGCATGAAACTGCGATCATTAGGTAATTTGAGGATCGAGTCTATCAGCGTGTCGTGTTATATTTGTTGCATCGCGTTCAAAGATAAACCCGAGGCAGCAGGAGCTGGTGATATTAACAGCTTTTGGTGAAGGCGTAGCAAGCTAGCGCAGAACCCGTCGTTGGGATAAAAGGTTTCGATCAGGAAATATGTATATATGAAAAATGAATCACACGATCCGAAGAGGCTGATGATAACGATCGACTAAGACCTTTAATTGGGTCCGATACGCGGTAAAGTGTACGTGATGCCGCGCATTAAACGAGTGCGCATCGTATAACAGTTTCCCGTCAGCTACACGCTGTAAAGGAAACCAAAAAGTTGAACAAATGGGCTGCCTGCGATCTAGCATATACCCAGGAGCAACACTGACTGTAGTCATGAATATTTCTCTTGTCAAAAGGGTCCGCTTTTAAGTGGGATTCTAACCTGTCACAGGTGTATCTCGTGTTCTTGGAAGTTAAATGTTCTTTAGGTTGGAAAGAAAAATTCAGAAACGAAACTGTAATAAATGCTTTCGAGATTAGGGTTATTTAGCAAAGTTAATTAGCAAATGATAGTTTGATCGATACGTGCTGTTTCCTTCTTGGTAATGGGTGCTTTATGACAATGCATGCTTCAAAAGTGACATCTTTCTTTTTAATTTTATTTTATTTCTTTGGTAATATTGATATTGTATTATTTGGTAACAGAGTAATATAGCTACATCTATATTATTAATAGACTACTATTATTAAGATCGTTGTTATTATGCTACTGTGATATAATACATCATTAGACATTTATTATTTTAGCATCACTGTGATATTAGATAATCTCTTTATAGCAACAATTGATGTCTAATTCCTATATTCTTTTTGTTCATTAATTCACTTGCAAGTGAACTATACCTGTGACAAGATGAGTTTCAGGCCGAACACATTCGTGATCTTGGCAAATATTTATTTCGAGCTTCGAAGTAAAACCATTCGAGGTAAAATCTTTGAATTGCGACGATTATAACGACAATTTTTCTCGAGTGGTAATCGAACCCGATGAAACTTGGGTCTTGGGTATTAATTTAATTCTTCGAGTGCATGTTAAACGTAATCTCATCCCTTGCCATGATAAATACCGGTCTGCTGATGCAATTTTGATCAGAAAAAGCGACGGAAATTTGTCGGAATGGGAACAGGAATAACGCGAACAGGAAATTATTAATATATGTATTTGGAAAATAATTTCATACGGTGGTACAAGGTTCTATTAGATGAAATTCAGATTAATTGTACGCGAATTAATTTGACGGGTTTCTAATGCGAAGTAATTATTGTTGACAGTAATTGATCTTGACGTGGATTAAATGTTGGAAATATACTGGTACGTGTTGGAATATGATCCGCGGTTTTTATCCTTAGATCTGTCGAGAAATAAGCGCGAGTTGTTAATCAGAAGTATATACCAGGCTCGACGATCCGAAAAATAAAATTAAAATCCAGATTACAGTTAATAATCCTACAGAACTTTTCGCAAAATTAGTAAACTGCTTCTTTTCTTAAATTAACGTATCAACTAGAATTTTCCTAATTTTTTATTAATTTCACTATGAACGTAACTTAAAATTAATTCTCCTCTTAAACGCAATTTTACCAAACTATATTAACTCCAAAATATTGCATACACTCCGCTTTCTGTAATAAATCAATTGCCAAAGCGAGTAATAAAATTATAACAGCTCCATTAAAAAGGACCGACTTACGAAATCAATTATCTTTTTATAAACAGACGCATAAACAAAATGTCCATTACCAAACGAAGAATCCGTCTCTAATTCCCACCTAAATTAGCCGTTAATTTCCTCTAATTTCATAAAACTTCGCTTAATCACATGAACATAAATCAAACGCGTATCTCCGCTCGGATTTCAACCCTTACACATCCGAACGTGTAATTATCCTTAATTTATTAATCAATTTCCGTGCTATACGTACACGAATATTCTCTCGCACACTTACAAGAACGTAGCCACGAATGGTGATCACCCTAATCACGCTACGAAAAAAAAAAAAAAAAATGATCCGCCGTCGCGAGGGAATGAAAAGGTCTTCATGCCTGGAACTTTTTACCCCGCTGATATTTACTCGCTTTCATAATCTCATAAAATATCCCGGAATGATCGCTGTTTAGCCGAACTGCGTCTTAATCACGCGGAAAACAGTTACATCCTAATCGTGTTGGGCATAGAGCTGAAACGTGGAAGGCATGGAAGGCGAATTTCTTGGTCTACGCGACCCCGGGGCCTATATCCTCTTGATTATCACTTGCCAGCGTCATTTAAAACTCATTTACTAATACGAAACGTTCACTATTAACATCA